>NC_046228.1:1405000-1422500 GCF_009819885.2 Catharus ustulatus | reverse complement strand
CAGCCACACTGAGCACCCTGGGGTCCCTCCAGCCACACTGAGCACCCTGGGGTCCCTCCAGCCACACTGAGCACCCCAGGGTCCCTCCAGCCTTTCTGAGCACCCCGGGGTCCCTCCATCCACACTGAGCACCCCGCAGTCCCTCCAGCCCCTCCAAACACTGCAGGAGGCTTCATCTCCCCTCTTCCCTTCCGTGAGGTGAGCTTGGTAAATGAGGCAGAAGAAAGGAAATGAATGGAATTGTGATTTTTTTTTTTAATTTTTTTTTTTCTTTTTAATTTTTTTTTTTTTATTTAATGCTTGGCTATCTGCCACGGCTTCGCTGCTGTTCCAGGGATAACATGATTAAACGCTTGCCCTTTTAAGAGATTTATTAATTTTTAACAAAATTAAATATGTATATTTTAAAGCTAGAAAAACATTTTGGTACAAGTTCATATTTGAAAAAGCAAGCCCATCGAGGCTGTATTTTCTGCAGGAAGATGTTAACCTAACCTCAGGAGGCAGATTTCTTTTTTTAAGGAAACTTTTGCAATCACTGTACGGCATCTTTTCATGTGCTGTCCGAATTCAGGGGTTTAACAGCTTCCACACAGAAACCTGAGAAGGATTTTTAAGCCAGACTTGGTCTAAATATATCAAATTACCTTTCTTTGCGATGTCGTTTCAATTATAATGTGAAGTAATATCATTAAAGGAAACTTATTCTACTATTTATAGGGCTTGATCTTTCATTTTTTTAATGTCAGAATTATTTATTTGGCCTGTTCTGCTCCAGATGTGACTGTTGAGGGCACGTTAATTTACATTCGCTTTCCGTGGGCCCCTGTCCCCATCTGTACATCATTTCTGAATTTCTTTTTCTCCCCGGGGAGTTCACCTATTCATATCGAAGGTTTCATTTGCTGTGTAAACAGAATAAACAGACAATGCAAAAATCCCTACAATACTGTAAAATAATTCTTTTCAACAACATAGTGGATCATGTTTAAAAAAACATTGAGAGGGCGAAACGTGCCAGGCAACGATTTCTCTCTTTATTGCACTCCTGAGGGAAGACTCATCTTACTACAGCGCCTTTCCGCCGGGCTTGATAAGTTCATTTTTATTAAAAACATAGCGAAAAATTGCATTTTAAACCAGTCTGGAAATACAGGGGGTGCTGGGGGTTGCACTGGAGCGATGACCAAGGCGGGACATCCCGGCGATTCCGCGCGCTTCGGGCAGAAAAGGGAAAAAAATCCGCAGAAGGGAGATTCTTTCCTTTTTGACATTTTACAAATAAAAAAGAGATGCGGGTTATTTATGCTGGGATGTTGCTGCAAAGTCCTTATCTCCATGTGGCACTAAACAAGGATTTGTTGTGGGATTTGAGAGGGCTGTGTAGTGCTTCAGTGTTAAGCACCCAAAACTCTGGGGGACTGGCACTAATTTCCTCTCTCTCGTAAAACAACATAGTATTCATAACAACTCGAGAGGCTTGACATAAGTAATGATGGCATATGCAGGCGAAGATTACCACCCCAACAGTGTAATCAAGGTGCTAGGTACTAATGCAAGTTAAATTGAGACAATAATGCTGAAACTTGCATTGTGGGATTAGGAGAGTACTTGAAATGCTGACATCGGCATCTCCTGGAAGCGCGCCTGTCTTCCTTTCAATTCCTGTTTATACTTAATGACCTCAAAATTTGTATGTCGTTAACACGGCGTTCTGAAGTGGGAGAGAACAAGGCTGGGGAGGGAGAAGATTCCCTGCCTTCGTTGACTTTTGTCTCTCCTGGTAATTGGCGCCGTGAGCTCGCGGGGAGCCCCAACCCGCCCACCCAACCCCGTGGCAGCGGCCACGTCGAGCCCTATAAAAATTTGATGCTCAGATCAATATTGTGGCACCCAGGTAATTAAAGTGGGTTTGTTTATTTGGCTCCTTATAAATAAAAAGGGCTTAATACAGACTAATTACACCGAGCCCTTCGCCTACTGTAGGATAATAATGGCGGCAATTTAAAGTGATATTAAATGAGAATTAATAAAGGAATATTGAGTCACTTTGACTGCATTAAGCTGCGTGAAATGATTTCTTATCTCAATTTAACTTTCTGTCCACAGTTTAATGATTGATAAGCTTGGAATTTTTATAGAGGTAATCTAAAACAATATTTGATTGCTACATTGAATTAATAACAACAAGCCCTTTTTTCTTGTTTATCAGCACATCGGGAGAGATGCTCCCTTTCAATTTAATGATGGTAATTTGTATAACCCTTCTGCTGGATATTGTGCTTGGTTTATGCATTTAAATGATACTTTGACAATATTTTAATTTGTTTTCCAAAAAAATGCGTATTTTCTGGGCAGTTTGGACTTCTGTGTAACATGTGAGGTTTTTAAACCATTCCAGGAGAGCAGAAGCAGGTTAAAAAAAAGGTACAAGTCAGCTTCAAGTAAAAATTAAAATCACCCTTAAATTCTAAAGGGAAGATTGTTAATCTTGATCCTTTCAAATCACCCCTGGAGAACTGCATGGCAGAAGGAAACACTGGTTTGAATGTTCCAAATCCGAACGTGCACTGGCCTGGATTTACTCCCCAAAAACTGCTGTGTCTGCCACCAGAAGAGGAAATGTGTGCTCCCTTTGGTGGGAGAGGAAACTTCTGAGAGGCACTTCTGAACTCTAAAGGGGCCAAAAGGCAAAGACACAGATTTTGGGTGCAAAGCCACTTTGTCTTTGCAATTACTGCATTTAAATGTGTTGAAGTTCTGGTCCTTTGTTGCAGCTCCTGGTGTCTCCCCCTGTTAGCACCCCGGCCTCCTCCGAGCTGCAGAGCAATGCACAGGGTCAGGACCTCGTGCTGAGCCCCTTTTTTATATCTATATAACAAATTGCTGGTATTGTTCATTAATTCCTGTCTCCAAAATGCCATGTCAAGCCTCCCAAGGAGCCCACCAGTGTCCCCTGGACAGCTTCTCACCATGGGCCAGCGCCAGCTGCTGATGAAATTACAGGTGCAGGGAAATGCAGAATTAGAAATATATCTGATGTTGCAATACTTGTGAAGCTATAGCTTTGTTGATGACAGGACAATTCCGTTTTTGACAGTTTAATTTACTGTTGCCAGTGGACAAGAGCAAAAGGAGAACGTGGGGTTAGGCACCTGCCCCCTCGCGCTGTGTTTCACATGGTGGGTTGCAAAATCATGACTCCCTCAACCTGTCGTGCTCAAATGAGAAGGTTTTCAGCTGGGGAAATGGAATACATCAGTGCAGGTAATATTGCCTGACCTCATAAAACAAAAGGAAAAATTGCAGATTCTGACAGCCATTATGAATCTTGTATCAGCATCCAAACGGCTCCGAGCTGAGGCGCGGTGCGTGTTTGTAAATAGGGAAAAAAAAACCCGGGGTTGCCACGTTCATTGACTTGCAATACAGAGCAAAAAAATGACTTGTCAGTAATTCGTTGTGGGGTGTTAAAGAGGCTGTTGGATTTCCTGGTTCTCTCCACAGCCTGGTTTAGCCTGGAGCAGCAGGGAAATGCTGCTCGCCGAGGTGGTCTCGGCTCAGCCACGGGCTGGGCTGGCCAGGAGGTGACAGAGCCACCACTCGGGAAAAGAAACTCATATTTTAGGCAAAGCTGTGTTGGTTCAGAAATCCTCAAGCCTTTTTAATGTACACACTGTAAAACTGCACTCTCTCTTCCTCCTAAAGATAATTTTGGTTTTGAAAGCCTTTGAACTACAATATTTTCTTGAAAAACACGGCAGGAGGGTTGGAACTACGTGATCTTTAATGTCCCTTCCAAGCCAAACCATTCTCTGATTCTGTGAAAACCCAAAGTGTTACAGTGTCAGACCCTACACCCAATTAGAATTTTATTTCTGTTAAAAGAAGGAACTCTGTTGAGTGTAGTTCTTTCCATTTTTGTGTTAGGGTTTCCTTTTCTCTTGATTTCTTGACTACTCGTGATTTTTGTTATTTGATAGTGTACCTTCATCCATCTCATTCCTCCTTGTCTTGTGTATTTCAGAAAGTTCTGAAAACTAGCATTACTGCAGTGATTTGGTAAGGCAAGTAAAATAAGGATGGAGTCAGTCACTAGAAATTAGTTAGAGTATTTATGTGCTTGAAATGCCTGGAATTCTTGCAGACTTTAACTAGTTGGGCTGTATTTGATAATAATATCCTGGGAAAAGTCTGTTAATCAGATTAATTTAATAGCTTTCAGTGACTATTTTTAAGTTTTAAATTCCTCTTTTCTCTAGTGAAAGAGTTTTTTATATGTTAAAATCTTGATGACTCTTGAGGCAGCAGAAGCTTTTCTGATGGTGGGCTTTCAGTCATGCCTAGGTCAAGGTGCTTCTTCCTTCACCCTCAGGGGTGAGGCTGTTTCTTTCCCTGTTTTTCTGTGCTGTAAAGAACCACTTGGAATCCATCACAACAAAATTTCACCTTCTGCATTGCCTCCCCTCCCAAATTTCCTTTACAGGGGTGGTGGGTGTAGCTTTAATTCTGGGTGCTGCACTGGACCACACCAGAGCTTCATCTCTGGATGCTGGAGAGCCTGACTCTGACTTTTCTCTCGGACTCCTAGGGGAATAAAAGCTCTCTTTGCCTGGGCTAATTGGGCTGGTGTATGTGTGGGCAGGTTATCCTCTCAGGCCAGCCCCGTGCTGATATTTACCCAGGGCCCCTCCTCGCATGGAGCTCCCGGCGGCTCCGTGTTTGCTGGAACTCGAGTGCACTTGAATTAAATTGCAGCTCATGAATAGCAGGACAGGGCTGGGATGCTGAGGGGAAGGGAGGCTGCTGGGGCAGGCAGGGCCAGCAGGAGCCAGCAGCTCCTTGTCCTCATCACCACGGGACAGGGAAATGAGGGAGTGAGAAACAGGTTGGAAAGGGAAATATGGGAAACGAGCCTGGCAAATTACACTGCAATATTATGTCTTGTTTCTTGAACTGAAGATCTTCAGTGTCTGAAATACTCTCTTTTTTCATTCATGAGGGATGTTTATTCATGCAAGGTGAAATACCATCTGTTAGGTCAAAGAATCACAGAATGTTTTGGGCTGGAGGGGACCTTAAACCCCACCCAGTGCCACCCCTGCCATGGGGTTCTTCCCCTTTCTTCTCTTCCACCATCTCAGGGTGCCCCAAGCCCCATCCAGCCTGGCCTGGGACACTTCCAGGGATGGATGGGGCACCCAGCATTGATCACCTTCATGGTCCTTCTCTGGACACACTCCAGCAGGTTCATAAATGAATTTATATATGGATTTAAGTGATTTGAAGGACCTTTACCACTACAGAAAAAAATAAAAAAGAGAAAAAAACAAAACAAAAATCCAAACCAGTGAAAGAAAATATGCATTTGAATCCAAGTATTTGAATACATATAAGGTGCTCAAATTCAGTGAGACACATGGTAGATTAGATGGAAAGGTTATCCAACAAAACTGAGCGCAGCCCAGCAAGATTGAAAAACATTGAATTGCAGAAGGGTGGAAAACACGAGATTTCCTATTCAAATACTGATATTTTAGCCACTCAGGTATTAAAAATGTCACTCTAGGCTAGCCAGCTCTGCCACCAACAGCAAACATGAACTTTCTACATCTGCTCGGAGGTGGCAACTCCAGATTCCCTCATTAATTGAAGCTGATGTGGCTTTTGAGGTAATTAAAGCACAAAGATGGTGACACAAAGGAAGGATTAGGGTTGGAAATACCCTGTTATTAACTTGTGCCTGGATGTGGCTGCTCCTCAGGGCTGTCTCACTCAGAGTTGCCCATGGGCAAAGCCAAGGGTTGGGGATCTCAACCAGCTTTGTGGTCACTGTGTGGGGATGGAGAAAGCACCAAACTCCAATTATTGTGGAGAAAGAAAACAGGGACGAGTTGGGATTCTTGTAGGTTCAAAGACAATTAGAAATAGAGGAGGTTCTCACTGTTACAGTGAGGGGGTGAGGAGGGCACTGGGCACCCAAAGGAAATTTGCACAGAAATTGGCTGCAGTGACAAGTTTGCAGCACGTGGTCACAATTTTTTAGTGACATTGTGGAAAATCTCTGCAGTTGTTCTTTCACATAACACTGCTAATTGTAACAGGGCTTTATATTGTGGCACTTTCTTTGCAGCTGTTAGTAAGTTGTTATTCTTTGAATTATCATTTCATGTCTTCTGTTGGGACAAGCACAGCTAAAAACACAATAAAGATTTTGAGCTGCTTTGGGAAGACATTGCTTTTTTTAAAAAATAGAAATAAACTCTGGGCAAAAAAAATCTTAAAAAAAAATTTTCAAGGAGGGAAAAAACCTGTGTGGCCGACAGTGGTGCAGATTAAGGAGAGCAGGACATGCCCTTCCCCTCCCATCCTGGTTCACATTACTGAGCAGCACTCTCCCTTTTCACAGAGGTGCTTTTGCAAGGGCCACTCGGAGTTGCTCGGCTTTTCAGTGCCTTTTGTGTGAGACTGTCAGCGCCCGAGCCCCGGCCGTGACATGCACAGACCGGCTGCTTTTTCTCCTTCAGATCAGCGCCTCTGGACAGCTTCTCTTTCTCTGGCAGCTGCTTCAACCTGCTCTGTCTTGTCATCTTCGAGTTCAATATCTGCTGCTCTGAAGGAAAAAAAAATGGGATGGGTTGGACCATTGTATTTGGTCTTTTGACCCTCCATGTTGCCCATGAGCAGTGAAGGATAACTTTTGACAAGCCATGTCAGATGTGACAGGCAATCTAGTTGGGTTGAGTGGAAATGTGCTGTACAAGTTTGAAGCCTTAGTTGGGGGCATTTTCCTGGTGTTCAGTGCATTTAAATTGACACCAGACCTCAGTGTTGTTCCTTGCAGAGCTCCGCGCTTCCAAAGCGTGCGGTTTTATCAGCTCAAATGAAAACCTTTCATATGCATTTTGCATCTCATTCCACCAATCCAAGGCAATATAGCCCTTCCCAGGGTTCGTTTTCCATCCCTCAGGAACGCACATTAAATTTAGTTTTCATCTAGGAGGATGTTTGATTTTTATTTTCGTGTAGGAGGTTGTGTTTTGCTGTTCCATGGATTTCTGCCTTTCCCTGGGTCACCTGAGTGTGATGTGATAACACAACTCCACGCACATCCTTGTGCTAGAAGTTGTTGAATATTGCAAATTATTCAAAAAGCATTAAAGGAAACTTGCTAAGCTTCAAAGTGCTTTTATTTCCAATTAATTATTCAGAAATGTTGATAGTAGAACCTTTGTGGGAAGCACATTTTCTGCGCCGTTACATAGGCTGCAGTCGAGATCTGTTCTTATTGTATCCCTTCATTAATGGGTTGTGATATGCAGTTCCTCTTTTATTTAAATTAATTCTCATTATGGATGAGAAAAGCTGGCAGATAACATCCTCCCTGCTAGCCAGCAGTGGTGGTCTGGCTTACTCTGAGTTTCCTGGCTCTACTGTGAGCATCCCTCGTGCTGATCTTGTGCTGCCAACAGCTTCTCCAGGGCAGATCTCCTCTTACCCCGCTTGGATCAGCCCAGGGCTCTGCTCAGCACAGAGTTCTGATGGGCAGCAGCCAGAAATTGCATGAAATTCCCTTTGTGATATCCCAGCCCCCTGGGCTCCCAAGCAGTGCTGTCATTTCCATCGCTGCCACCTTGGTGCTGCCTTTCATTTCCCCTCTCTGGTGTCACAAAATCCCAAAATGGGTTGGGTTGGGAGGGCCCATCCCATTCCATCCCCCTGCCATGGCAGGGACACCTCTCACTGTCCCCAGGCTGCTCCAGCCCCAATGTCCAGCCCAGCCCTGGGCACTGCCAGGGACCAGTGGCAACCACAGCAAATCTGGGAATTCCATCCCAGCCCTGCCAGGGAACAATTCCTGCCCAAAATCCCATCCAAACCTCATGTCTTTCTTCAGTTGTCTTTTTTCATCTCCTTACATTGGCTTCATGTCAACTTGTGAGACATTTAGGAAACACAAAATTTGAAATGGTTTAAGGACATGGCATTATTATTATTATTATTATTATCATTATTATTATTATATTGTTTAAGGACATGGTAGTATCATTATTATTATTATTTTATTTTTATTATTATTTTTATTATTATTTTTGTTATTATTTTTATTTATTATTATTTTCATTTTCTGTGTGCATAATTTATATTTGCCTTTAAGTCCCTTCCAACCCAAACCAGTGTGTGATTCTGTGACTGCACCTTTGCTTCTGTTTTTGGGATGGAACTAAACATAACACCAAGAAGAGCCCTTTTGTGCTGGTACAGGGCCTTTCAGTCTTGCCAACAAGGTGTCACTTTTGGCTGATGATTATTTTCCCCCAAATATTACTGATTTGTTTATTTCTTTCTTCATTGTAGATGTGATTTTCCTCATAAACCATTCCCGTGTGAATTAAAACCAAATTCGGCTGCTGGGTCAGTTAAGTTTTTAAAACAAAAAAAAAAAAATTAAAAAGACACAGAGCAAGCAGTTGGCAATAAACTTGTCCTTTTTGGCACCTGGAATAAAAACAGTAACATAACAGTACCTTTATATAGCACATAAAAATATAATTCAGGATAAGAATTCGGAGGTCACAGCAAATGGTTACCTAAATAGCTCTGGGGAGTTAAAATAGTTTGCTTATACAAAGATAAGGTGATATTTTATGCAGAAAGCCCGTGTGTGGTTCCAAAGCCTGATGGTTTTATATGTAGTAAAACAACTTTGAAAACAACGTGCAGAGAAAGTTAGAGAAAATATTTTTTACAGGTTGTAAAACGTGGACATCAAAACTTGGGAGGTGATTTTGCTCCACTTAAAAATGTCCATCAGCCTTGGCTTTAATTAGTGCCTTGTGGCTGGGTTGTTTCTGACCCACAGCTTCCTTCATTTCTTTGGCCACACATTGTTGCAAACCCAAAAATGAGATTTCTTGTCCATGGAGGACTTGTGGTAGAGCATTCTGAAGGTGTAAAATCTACAAGGGCTGGAGTGTTCCTGCACTGAATTGCACTTCAGATTCCTCCAAGCAGCTCCTCCTGCTCCTCACCACCTTCCAGGAGAGGTTGTCCATGGGATGGAGAAAAACTCAGGGGTCCTGGGGGTTATGTGGCCATTCTTTTAGGAACACAATCTTTGCCATGTCTGGGCTTGCAAAGCTTTTGAAAGTTCTTTCAAACCACAGAATCCCAGGCTGGGCTGGGCTGGGGGGACTTTAAAGCTCATCTCACTCCCTCTCCCTGCCATGGGACACCTTCCACCAGACAAGGCTGCTCCAAGCAAATGTGTGGTTATAGATAGAACATGGGTAGAGTAAATTAAAATAACCTTTGCAATTATCAGCATTAAGGGAATTGGGACAAGGGATGGAGGGACAGCACACAGGGAATGGCTTTAAACTGACAGAGGGTAGATTTGGATGGGATTTTGGGCAGGAATTGTTCCCTGGCTGGGATGGAATTCCCAGATTTGCTGTGGCTGCCCCTGGATCCCTGGCAGTGCCCAAGGCCAGGTTGGACATTGGGGTTGGAGCACCTGGGACAGTGGCTGGGGTGGCACTGGATGGGATTTGGGATCCCTCCCAACCCAAACCATTCTGGAATTCCATGATTATAAGTCATTTGTTCCATATTTTGACATGTTTTTCCTTGACCATGTGGATTTCATACCAAAATTGCTGTTTGCAAGCACACATGGAAACCAACACTAGAAGCAAGCCAGCAGGAAAATCCCTCACCCAGAGCCAAGGCTGTTGATTTTGCACAGGGCTGGGCTCTGCAGTAGGAGATCCAGCAGTGTTTTCTTCTTTCAGCTCTCAAAGTGTCGATTTTGATCTGGAAGCTTAATTTCTTTCATCAAGGAGTTAAGCACTCAGTTAAATTCCATGAGAACATATTTAAACATCTTGAAAGATGTACCCAGTACATTCCCCCTAACGCCCATAATAATGTGGCCGTCCAGGGCTCCGGGCACTGGGGCTTTTCATTTACATGGGCTGACCTCAAATTGGATGTAAGTTTTTATATATCCAAATTAATGCATTTGTTCTCCACTCGTAGAGGGACCCTGGTGAGCAGGGTTTGGCCGTGGTCTCCAGCTGCAGGCAGATGTTGCTGGTGGTGGGAAGGTGTTTTTGTGTGCCCCTCATGTGGGGAGGGTCTGCCTGGGGGAAATTCTGCTTCACATTCTGGTCCAGACCCAGCCCTTCAACACCAGTGGAACCACTGAATGTAAAATAGTTTTGCTTTGATTGAGGATAGTATTTCTGCTTCCAGAAATACAGACCCAAGCCACTTTTCCCAGCTCCTTGCCCCAGTTAGATCTGCCATGAGATAACTTTTAAAAAGAGAAATCTTGGGAGACCTTGACTTCTTTGTTTCTCCTTGGTTGCTTGTGTAGAGGAGAGGACAGGACTGTGGACAAGCAGGATTTCCACAGCTGGAATCAGGGTTCACATATTGGTGTGGTCTCCCCTGTCCGTGTAGTCCTGGTCATGGTGGCCACCTTGTCATGGCCTCCTTTAGCCATCTTGGGTTGGTTTATCCACTAAAGCAGACTTCTTCACTGGGTAAAATTAGAGAATCATAAAGCAGTTAAGGCTGGAAAAGATCTTTAAGGTCATCAAGTTCAGCTGTCAAGCAGCACCAGCACTGTGGTCACCATTAAAACATTTGTGAACACTTCAGGGATGGTGACTCCATTTACAGCCCTTCCCATGAAAAAACTCCAAATTTCTCATCTAAACCACTAAGCATCCTTCCTTCCATGTCAGAAGTTCAAGCACACCAGTCCCTGAGCAGGATGGATGTTGTGTTTGATAAATGACATCCTTGCATTAATGCTTGATCCTTACCTTCTGCAACTGTAAAACACCATGGACATCAGCAGGAATTTCCCCTGGAAAGGGTGCTCAGGGATTGGAACTGCCCAGGGAGGTTTGGAGTGCCCACCTTGGACATGTCCCAGGAATTTTTGGAGGTGACACTGAGTGCTCTGGGACAAGGTGAGGATAGGGCACAGCTTGGACTGGATGATCCTGGAGGTCTTTTCCATCCAAAATGTTTCTGTGCTTCTGTTCTACAATTCTATGAAATCAATTTAATCAAGGCAGGTTATTCCTAGCTGTGCACTGCTCCCAAACCAAGGAGCAGCTTGTCCTGCTCCTGCTGCAGCTCTGTCCTGGTGCCACAGGGCTCTGGAGCTCCCCAGCACTTGTCACCTCCTGTTGGGGACCAGACTAAGGCTGGGGACAGAGGCTGCAGCACCAGGAGCTCACCCAGAAAGGCCCCTCCAAACACCCCCTCCCTGGGCATCAGTGCTCCCTGCTTTGGCTCTTGTATAAATATCTGCTGCATTTCCACCAGGAGTTATTGCTGTTATATATTTTACAGACACTTTACTGTCATCTAAGTGGTTTATTTTATTCCCACAGCTAGGAGAAAACTACAAAAGGAATTTTGTAATCTGAATGTGATTGTGGGCAGAGAGTAATGTTTTGAAAAGGAGCTGAGAGTAAATTATATCAGTGCTTTATTGTGTTTAAGGAGACTTTTCTATTGTGCTAGGACTTAACATTAGTTCTCAAAGTTATTAACTGGATGTGGTTTTATTATGACTGTGTGTTTTGTCAATATATGACTTTTTTTGTTAGGCTTTTCGGTGCCAGTTCGGCTGCAACTTTGGCACCCTCCAAGTTTAAATATGTAAACTCAGCTGGTGTTGAAAGTTTGTTTAGGTTTAACTCCCTCTCCCATGCTGCAGAGAAAGTAACCCTTTTTTTATCCCTGCTAGGCTATTTATAGAGGGGCTTTCTCCAGGCTGCCTTGCCCTGAGTTGTTTTGACAAATCCTGTTTGGAGAATCAGACTCCAAATATTTGGAGGTGGCATTTGGTGGAGATGGAAGTTGTGTGGCTGAGGTGACCTTTCAGGCTGCCTCTGAGTGGGTTTTTGGCAGGAATTTTGATGTGGGTGAGAGGCTTCACACTGGAGGTGTGGTTGGAGCCCATGGTGCCACCACAAACACTTGCCCAAAGAACATTTGTAAATAATATATGTAGAATCACAGTATTTTGGGTTGGAAGGGACCATAAAATTATCTCATTGTTTTCAGGTTTTTCCTACTTTTGAACAAGATATTAAAGCCTCTACCTCTGGACAAAAATAAGCATCTTTGAAAAGGATAAGTTTGGAAAAAAACCAAATTAAAAACTCAAATCCAGGCATCAGAATAATGCCTTCCCTTATTACAGAGAAGTGTTTGAGGTTGGATGGGGCTGATCTGGTGGAAGCTCTTCCTGCCCATGGCAGGGGTGGCCCTGGATGGGCTTTAGGATCTCTGCCAGCTCAGGGCATTCTGTAGTTCCCTGATTAATTGCCTTTCACTAATTCTCTAAGGCTGTCAAGGGCCCCCACCTTCTTCCCATGGCATCATCTCCAGTCAGCCTCCATGGCTACCCCAGGTTTTCCTGCTTTTCCAGGTTTTCCTTTCCATTTTGAATTTGTTTTAGTGTTTATCTCCCTCTCTGAGCACAGTAAAACCCCCTACATTTGCAGTGTGGATTTACTGGGCTCTTCAATATTAAACATAAAATGCAAGGATGGACCACATAAAGTAAAAATATTCCTTGGCATGTGCAAAAACTTGGTTGATAGAGCAGAGGAGCTGCTCCTGAGCCAGGTGAATAAGATCCATGCAGAGCCCAGTAGATCTCCATTAGTAAATAAAGAGCTCTCATGAAGCCTAATGTGTTCTGTGAATTATCCATTACCTGGGAGGATCCTGGTGGATGTGGCTGCTCACACTGCTCCTGGCCAAGCTGGTGCCTCAGAGTTTGTCATTAAAGCCAGCCCTTCCTTTTTCTCAAATGTCCACTGCAAGGTGCAAATTGTTTTAAATAAGAATCTGTTCTGGAGTGTCAGGAACAAACCTCCCTGGTTATCAGATTTTGTGAAGGCTGCTGTGGTTACAGGAGAGTGGGGGAGTTGCTGGATTTTAGGAGCTCTTTTGCCTTGTGATTTGAACAGATGTGATTTAAAGAATGAATTCAGCTGGTGTGGGGCAGAGGGAGCATGCAGAGCTGGGAGCACAGCCCAGCACAGGGGGATGCCCATTGTTGTAGAGTTATTTTCCATTATTAAGTGCTTTGTCTCAATTTCTCTTTTTTTTTTTTTTAATTTTGGCCCATTTTTGTTGAATCATGGGGTCCAACCCCTGGTCCTGCACAGGACAATCCCATCAATCCCACCCTGTCCCTACAGACATTGGGGTGGCTGTCCCCACTCATCACATCAGCCATAACCTTTCAATACTTACATGCTTGTACCACATCTCATAACTTCGTTTAACACTTCCTCCAGAACTGAGATTTTTCTGAAATACTGTTTGCTTTTAATTTTAATTTTAATGATGGCTTCAAAAATTTATCTTTATATTTTGGGTGCAGAAGGAGGTGCAGTATTTCAGGGAGTGCCTCCTCAGTGGGCAATGAGTGCTGCTGGGTGAGCCCTGCAAGATTCTTGGTATTTCTCACTCAGAGCTTATTTAGATCATATTTCTCTGCATTTTGAAGCTGTTATTAGCAAATTTTAAAAATTGTTTTTTTCTGCAGTCTGGATATGTTGCTGTCCTGTCTGTGAGGCCCACATTTAATCTTGCAGATAATGATTTTCTTTGTCATCATGATTAATTATCAGTTTTATCACATTCATATTTTACCTAATTATTAATAAGTACAAATTTGAAAAACAACAACAGTCAGAACAGGGGAGACTGGAAGGGACTCTCTGAACTGCTTTCTGCATGGATAATTGATTATTTTCCATTCTAATAGCTGCATTCTGCACTTGTTCATGACACTCCTGTCTTGCTGGCTTGGACTATTTCTATTAATTCATCAAAATTATTTTGATTTCTGATTTTTTCACAAAGCTGCTTGGACCTTATCCCAACCTGGTGTGCATTGGATTTATAAGGATACTCTCCAGTCAATCCAACCAAGCATTGGAAAATGTAGGTGTAATGTCATCCCAGTTGGCTGCTGGTGTTTGGAGTTCCTCTTACTGACATTAAAACACAAAGGCTGGGATTTCCAGTCCACATCACTGCAAAACACTCAGCCCCCTGTTGCCCTTGTAACCAGGCAGTAAAAACCCTGCTTAAATTTTTTAAAACTTTTCTTGCTGTCCACCTTAGACTCTGTTAATGTAAACTGTATTTCCCTCTATTTTTATGAGAGTGTCACAGCAAAGGTATATAAAAATCTTGATAAAGTCAGTATATATTTCCCCTACTGCTGCCCCCCCCTTATCCATGAGGCCAATTATCTTGTCAAAGGAAAAGATTAGATTTGTTTGGTGGTTTATAACCTTATGAACCTGAGATGCTTATAAATATTTTAATAATTTGTTCCATTATCGCTCCCAATATCAAAGTTTGACTGGTCTATAATTTCTTCCTGTCTCCTTTTCCCCCGGCTTGGGAACTCCTCAGGGAGCTCGTCTGTGCTCCAGGAGCTGTCAGAGATGGTCACTAACTCTTCACTGCTTTATCCTGTTCCAGTGAGCTGTTACACCAGCAATTAGGAATTTGAGACTGGTTTCAGGATAAAGTCCTGGGGCATCCATAAGGTTTATTTATGACAGGGATGTTTCCTGTTTGGGAAGGTTTAATATTTGTGAGCAGAAGCAGTTGATGGATTCTTTCAGGGAGCAGGAGTGGTTGGAGGAGTTCAGTGTGTAAATGTGTATTGAACTACAGTTTTTAATTTTAATTTAGGGAGCTGGCTCGCATCTCTCACCTGCACAGATATGTAAATAAGGATTTAAAAGTACCTTGCCCAGTAAAACACAGAATGCACCACATCAAGTTCAGTTCATGCTCCTTCACCTCGGGCTGATTGCTACAAATTAAATTTCATCTGGGTGATTTTATGCAACCAACATGTAATGCAAAATCCTGTGGTGGAATAATTCCTAACTATTTTGTAAATTTAGGGGAAATTTTGGCAATTTTGGTTGTCTAAAGCTCCCACTGAGGCTTGGAGGTGTGGTTTCTACAGCTGGGTTGCCCATGCCCTTTGTCCTGGGGCAGATGTTGGTCCCCTGGGGCAGTCAACATCTGGATCTCACAGACCTGGTGTGTCCTGCCCTGGAGTTTGTGGTGTCCCCACTGCTGTGACACTGCCCATGCAGGGCTTGGCCTCAGTTCTGCATCACTTTTATCATGCTCATGTCCTACCTAATTGTAAATTAGATCAAATATTCCAAAGCAACAACAAGTACAGAGCTGGGAGAGACTCAGCACTGTGCTGAGTGAACATTGGATTTTTTCATTCCTTGTGGTTATGAGCTGCACTTGATCGTGACCCTCCTGTCTTGCTGGTTTGGATTATTTCTCTTAATTCTTCAAAACAGCTTTGATTTCTGATTCTTTCACATAAACTGCTTGAACTGTACCATGAGTAGTTTTTGGAGACATCTCCAGGGGGAGGGAACTGGTGCATTCTCCCAGTTACTGAGATACTGGTGCAGCCTGGTTGTCTTAAGGCAAGGGAAAAAGGGGAAGATTTATATTCTGTAGTCCATCCTGTATGCTATTCGTGTCAAGCAGCATTTAGACTTCACCATAAATAAAACCCATAAATATTTCAGTGGAGGGTTCCCCATATTATCCTTTAAAATCTGTTTCCCTCTCCATTTGTGCAGCAAAATCTGTATCTTGCCCCAGCACCTCCAGTGCTGCAGTTTACTGGGAGGTGAGTCTGTGTTGTGTATCTGCTTAAATAATTAAACTGGATCTCCATGATAACGTTTTGTGCACCACAGCAGTGTTTTTATCACAGTGGGTGCCCCAGCAAGAGCCAGGGTGTCACAGTGGTGTTGCTCTGTGTGGTTCCACCTCAGCAAAGAGTTGTTGTAGTCAGTGGTGCAAGGACCAGGCTTGTTTTAACAAGGGATTCCTAATGACTAAACCATTATGAATATTAAATGCTTCTCATAATAAGCTTTGCTATGCAGTACCATGGTTTTTCACACAGAACAGGTATCTCAGAACTTGAAATGAAAGAGTGCAGAGCTTTGTTGGTGTGCAGTTTAGAAGTTCCAGCATGGTGCTGTGGCATTTTTAGGGACCTACAGAAAGGTTTATTGTCCTGCAGGGATTTTAGAAATGTATTAAAGCCAGGGCAAAGCTTTGGTGTCCCTGCAGAGACCTCGAGCAGAGCCTTGGGGGTCTTCACACCCTTTTGGGAGAAACACAGAATGGTTTGGGCTGGGTGAGACCTCAAAATTCATCCAGAGCCACCCCATCCATGGCAGGGACACCTCCCACTGTCCCCAGTGTCCAGCCCCAATGTCCAGCCTGGCCTTGGGCACTGCCAGGGATCCAGGGGCAGCCACAGCAAATCTGGGAATTCCATCCCAGCCAGGGAACAATTCCTGCCAAAATCCCATCCAAACCCACCCAGTGTCAGCTCAGAGCCATTCCCTGTGTCCTGTCCCTCCATCCCCTGTGTGCTGTGCCTCCATCCCTGTGTCCTGTCCCTCCATCCCTGTGTGCTGTCCCTCCATCCCCTGTGTCCTGTCCCTCCCTCCCCTGTCCCCTGTCCCTCTCAGCTCTCCTGGAGCTCCTCTAGGCCCTGGAAGGGGCTTGAAAGTCTCCCTGAAATTTGTCCATCTGTGCCCAGGAAGGAGTGGGTGAGGCAGGGAACTTGTCCTGGAGAGGCACAAACCTTCCATGGGATCATCTCTGCCAGGATCCTGCCTTACGAAGCAAAACCAGAGAGAACATTTTTTTTCCCCACAGATCTTTAAAAATGAGTGACTCTTTTAATTTTGCATTGTCAAGAAAAAGCCAGAGAAATGAAGTAATATTTTTACTTCAGTGATTTAAAACAATTTAGTCTGTGGAGTAACGCAACTGCAGCTTCACTCCAGTGCAATTGAAATAAAACATGATGAAATATTAAAATACTCCATACACGCACCACTAAGATTAGACAGTCATTAGGACTGGAATATTGGCACCCTGTTAATTATTGCATTGCAAATGTTTCAGGCAGAAAACACATGTTTTCTTTTTCCCAAATGAAGTCCAGCAAATTAAAACCTGACCTAGAAGTGATAACTTCAAATATGATTTATTTTGCAATAAGCAAACGGAGTAACCCCACAGAGATTGTCAACAGTCAAACAAGAGCAAGGATGAAACGAAGGAACGTCAGCAGCTGATGCTTTATTGTATTTACTCTAATGAAGGCCAAGGAAGCAGCTTGTTTTCCATGGGACTCAAAATTTTGTCTTGACAGTGCTGCTGGAGTAGGGAAACGTGTGGAGGAGATGGATGGAGGAAGTTGGGTGATGGCTGGTGGTGACTCTGGCAGTTACTTTGTTTTATTTTATTTCAGGGCTCTGTGTTAAAAACACGATACCAAGAAAAAAAAAATACAGTGGAAAGATAATAATCCCACTCCATCCATTGTTGCAAAGCTGAGTTCCATTGCTGTGAATCCCTGCTGGAG
>NC_046228.1:1392500-1400000 GCF_009819885.2 Catharus ustulatus | reverse complement strand
GTAATTAAATCAGTGTTTTCATTAACAGCTCCATTGCTAACCATGTAAAAATGGTGACTGGGGTCCAGATTATTTTTATTTGTTTATTTTTATTTTAATCAGGTATTTTTTTAAGCAAAGGGAAATAGGGATCTGGCTGAGGATTGTGTTCTGGATCCATGATGTGGAGGGGCTGGGAGCTGGCAGCAGGGCTGGGGCACATCCACCTGCCCATCAGCCTGGGTCCCATACTGAGCTCAAGCCATGGCTGGTTTTGGATGAGACCTGGGGAAAAAAGCTGATTTAAAAAGGGGAAATCAGGGCTGTTTTGATTTTAATTAAAAATTGGATAACCAGGTGTCAATAAGGAAAAGGCTAAAGAATGTTTCTGCGGATGAAGAAACAAGAAAAAAGGAAACACACACCAAAAAAAAAAGGGAAACAGAAAAAAGTCACTATTTAGCTCACAGACATTATCACCCATCTGGAAAGAACAGTGAGAGTGAGGGACACAATGCAAAACCACCAACCTGATACTCCCACAACAAAAATAACGATTAAAGCGAGACAGAAGAAAAATCAAAGTTTCACGAAGATTACCGCGGAAAGAAAAAAAAAATAACAGGAGGGGAAAAAATTTTTAAAAAAGCAGATCTGAGCTGCTGCTGCATCCCTGCCTGCTGTGGGTGTTCGTATGCAGGGTAGGGCAGGAGGGAGCCGGGGGTTCCAGTTCCAGTACAGTGGGTCGGGAAGCGGCGCTGACAGCCCGGCCATCCCCCGGGACCCCCGAGCACGGCGGGGAGCAGAGCTGCCCTCCAGAGACAGCAGCCTGGGTGGGCTGATGGGCTGTGCCAGAGCTGGGAAATGCAGCTTTGGGGGACATGGAGAGACAGGGCTGGTGTGTGGGAGGGTGGGGAATCGGGGTTTGGGGATGTGGGGTGAGCATCGCCGCTCATCGCGCACCGCGGTGGTGAGGGGATGTTAATGCTCAAGTCCAGGAGATTTCTAGATTGATTTGATTTGATTTGATTTGATTCCCCTGTCAGAACAGGAGAGTTGTGCAGAAATGCAGCTCCAGCTGGATGTGCAGTCCCAGTAAGGAAAGCCAGGCTTAGTGCAGCCAGGATTTGGGAGCGCTGTTGGACCCTGCCTTTGGACACGCTGTTCCTGTTGTTATTCCCGAGTGTGTTTGTGCCCTTGGGATGTGCCACTTACCTGGCAAACCCCACTGTGACACCTTGGGGCTCTCAGGTATCTCCAGGTGAGGTGTGCATGGGCAGAGTGAGGAGCCTGAGGCTGGCAGGACAGATGGAGGGGGGACAGTGGGGACACTGCAGTGAGCACACCTGGTCACAGCTGCTAACAGAGCACCAGGAATGGGCCAGGATACAGAACCCCAGAGTCAGGTTGGAAAAATCCTCCAAGACCCTTTCCCCAGCACTGCCAAGGCCACCACTGCCCCATGTCCCCAAGTGCCACATCCACAGCTCTTAAATCCCTCCGGGGATGAGGATCCACCACTACATTGGGCAGTGCATGCAGGAAATTTTCTGAATATCCAATCTAAACATCCCATGGCACTGGAGGGACAAAGGATGAGGCAGAGGAAGGGATTACATTTTCTACAAGGTGGGGTAGATGTTTTTGCACAGAGACAAAGCTTCTCTGTGCACTGCAGAGTTTCTGTTCCCTTTTTCTGCTTCCCATGGCATTAAGGCTGATGTGATCGTGCTGTTGGGTCCCTCTCGTTTCCTTGTTTCCAGTCACTTCTGAGTTTGATGGATGGCCTCAGCCCAGTGTGACCAAGGGCTAGGAACATGATTATATTCCTCCAAACCCCAGGCAGGCTGGTGTCCACAAGCAGGACAGCCTGGAGCACCCATCCCTCTCTGGGGACATGGGTGGGGAGGGCCTTTGTGGACACTCAGTCTGGGGACTGTGGTTCAAGAGGCATCCAATTTAATGAGTCTATTAATCTATTAATTGCAAGACTCGTGGAGCAGCTTCCCAACAGCTGTGGAGGGATTTCCCAACCCCTTCGCAGCAGGTTCCTGCCAGTGGCAGGTTGATAATCCCACCAAATATTGCTGTGCTCTTCAGTTCCATCAACCATCCTCTGTCTCTTTTTGGTCCTTTTATAAACCCTGTGCTAAATTGCAAATCCCAGCCTAAGTGTGTGTTTGTCTGCCTTATCAATAATGCATCGCCCCGAAGTGTGGGAGGGGGAGCCACAAGTGAAACTGCCCACGGTAATTCAGGGCTATAAATCAGATTTCCTGTTGGCTTTGGAGGCTGAGACTGTCTCAGCAAGATGGTTTGTGCCACTTTATTGTGATACTTCAGGAATATTTTTTTATTTACCCCATTCCTCTATATGTGTGTGTATATGTGTATTTATATATCTATATATATATCTTCCTGCTTCCTTTTCAGCTGTCAATAGAGGGTGAATCCTGGACCTGCAAAAAGTATGAGCTTGCTTTTCATAAGGCAAACACAGATTGCCTCCAATATCAGGTGTCTTGTATAAAATCTTCAAAAGAAATGACAGAATTTTATTTTTGGTAGAGATGCAGAGCTGAGCCATGGATTGCTGTCCACATTTGGGACCTAATTGAGATGCTGATCTGCAAAATATTCTGCGTCCAGTGGTGCATGTCTGGTGTTCAACTTGTATTTTCTGTCCTGCAAGTCTGGCCTGAGCTAAAACATGATTTTCAAACGAAATATTAAAAAAGGATAAGAACCAGATATTCTCTTACTGGTATTTAAACCCATCCTGGGGGCTCAGGCTCTGGGGAAGGCTCTCCCTGAGCTCCTGCTGGAGCAGACTCAGCTCTAATGGTGGGATCCATGGATGTTTTCAGAGGTGGATACTTTCTTTTTCCAGTAGTATTTGCAAACAAACACTTCTTGAAATTATAAATTATAAATTTACTTCAAAATTAACATTTTCTCTGGCATAAGCACAATTTTCACTTTTATTTTTTGATTTAACTACTTGTGTTTTGCAAGGAGGCACCTACAAACATAGTTTCCTCATCTTGGTGGCCAGCTGGGAAGATCCAGATTCCAGGAAAATCATGGAGTAGAATCACAGAGCCATTAAGGTTGGAAAAGATCTCCAAGATCAAGTCCAACTTCCACCTGAATACCACCATGCCCCTAAACCATAATAATATCTTTTAAATAATGAATTTTTTAAGCAGTCCTGACATCAGTGATTTACTGTCACCAGACATCCTCCCCAGCATTTTCCAAATTAGCAAAACTTGGACATTTTATTTTCTGGAGGACCAGGATGAATCCTTTTGGGGGTTGTATCTATCTCAACACCTCTTTGTGACATCAAATTCATCTCAGTGTCACTTGTACTCATCATAGAATCACTGAGGTTGGAAAAGACCTTTCAGATCATCAAGTCCAGCCCTCAGTCCTGCTGCTGGGTTTGCCCATCCCAGACTGAGGTTATCCCATCCCAGGAATGCTACTGGGATAATTTCCCACTCAATTTCCCAGTGCAGTGGGAAAATGTAGAAAGCCATAAAACATCTGGAACAATACATTATTTTAGGGCAATCCACGGGGTTGAATCCACCTCAACCCCACTGCAGGAATAAAAAGTTGAGTTTCTAAGGAATGCATATGGAAGGACTTATTTCTGCTGTAAAGATTTCCTGACAAGCAGAAATATAATGCTTTTTGAAAACCTCATTAGAAAATCAATTATATCGTGACACTTAATGTTGGGTTATTTACAAGCGAGATGTCTTGTTGGGAAAAAACACAATAAAAATTCGCACTTAATCCAGAAAAATGGGGGAGCATAAAGAAGAGTTAGGTTGTGTTATTAGCATGTTCAAAGGAGCAATTACCACAAAGCTGAGGGTTTGTGCTCCATCAGGAGCAGCAAGGAGATCTGATTGTGGAGGGACACGAGGTGTCACCCCCTCAGAGGGAAAAGGGCTGAGAGATCCTTTCAGGGCAGATAAAAATGAGGTTATTTATGGGTTTGTGTTGGTGCCCAGTGCCCAGGTCGTGCTCCTACCCTTGCTTTTCCTCTTGGGATTATGAAGGTTGGAGAAGACCTCTAAAATCACTGTCTGGAATTACAATACAGGATGTGATCAAAGGTCTCTGTTTTATCACCATCTGTTCAGGGGCAGTGATCCTGATCTCTTTGGGAGATATTCTGCTAATGGGCATCCATTGAAACCAGCTGGGGCAGGGTTCTTTATCTCATGGGATATCTCCTGTTCATGGCCATGTTTATAAACCAGCTGGGGCATTGTTCTTTATCTTTTCACAGCCCATCCTTCCTCCAGCCAGTCATTTTCTGCTCATGGCCATTGAGTCCCACTGTGGGACTGATAAAATTACTGCATCCCATTGGGAGTTGCTCCAGCCAGGGGGAAGAGCCAAACATTTCTTACCAAGATAAAAACAGAGGCTTTGGGACACTAAGGGAGCCCCTTTCTCCACTGGACTCCAGAGGAAAACTGGATTTCTCCACATCCCCACTGGAGCTCCGGAGGGAAACTGCACCTTGTACAGGAGCACTGCTCCAGCTGAGCCACATCTGTCACTGCAGGAGGATGCAGCCACCATGGGATGGGACTGCTGCCAACACCCTGCCTGACGGGTGTCAGGTTGTACTCTGACTGTGTCAGGGTTTGGGGTTTGTTCTTTGTAGTGCTGTATTTCTATTTTAATTTCCCTAGTCAAGAACTGTTATTCCTAATTCCCAGATCTTTGCCTGAGAGCCCCTTGATTTCAAAATTATAATAATTTGGAGGGAGGGGGTTTACATTCTCCATTTCAAAGAGAGGCTCCTGCCTAACTAGGACAATCCAAACTAGGACAATCACCAACCCCAACCATCATCCAGCACCACTCACCAGGTCCTCAAGTGCCACATCCCGTTTCTGAACACCTCAGGTCACTCCTTCACTGCCCTGGGCAGCCCCTTCAATCCTGGACAACCCTTTCCATGCTGAAGCTTTTCCTAATATCCAATTTAAACCTCCCCTGGCACAGCTGGAGGATGTTTCCATCTCACAACCCTTCATTTCTTTGCCTTCAAAAAGAAAAGCTCACCCTGGCAGCTGGGGAATGGCTGCTGGGAGGCTGTGGCTGCTAAAACAGCAGCTTTTTTTGGAGAAAAAATGGCAAAACTCTTCCAATTTCATGGAATCACAGAATGGTTTGGGTTGGAAGGGACCTTAAAGCTCATCTCTTTCCACCCCCTGTGCCATGGGAAGGGACACTCTCCAAATTTCTCTGCTGCTAATGAGGAACATATGACCTCAATTGTTGATTTTTTTTTTTTCCCCTTAACTGTAACAATTTTTAGGACTGGACTGTTTTCTTCAAATGGAAAATACTTGATCTGAAGCAGAAAATTTTGTTTGTCATGCAAATATGAGCAAGATGCAGCTAATCTAATATCCCCTGCATCGTTCACACTGAGGGAACTACAGAAAAAGGCAAATTTCTACTGAAATCCTTGTCTTACATAGTCTGCAATCTGAGTTTGCATCAGATGCAGAACTAATGGTGCTTATTTCCTGCAGAGTTAAACCTAAAATGTGTAACTACAGGCTCATGTGTGTGTTTGTGGCAGAAAAGAAACATTATCTATGTTCATCTTTCATTCTGCTTAATGCCTGTGGTAGGTGGGCTGTCTGTAGCTGTAAAGTTTCTGTGCTTTCCCTGCTTTTTAATTTATAAATCCATGGCTTTGATGCATTTATTTCATAATGAACAATTAGGCCATAAGAAGAACATTTTTGGCAGTAATTAAATTGAGGAAAGGTGACTTGGAACATCAGAGGAGCATTGGAGGTGAGGCTGAAGGGAGGGACAGGACACAGGGAATGGCTCTGAGCTGACAGTGGGTGGGTTTGGATGGGATTTGGGCAGGAATTGTTCCCTGGCTGGGCTGGAATTCCCATATTTGCTGTGGCTGCCCCTGGATCCCTGGCAGTGCCCAAGGTCAGGCTGGACACTGGGGACAGTGGGAGGTGTCCCTGCCATGGCTGGGGGGCACTAAGTGGGATTTAAGGTCCTTCCCAGCCCAAACCATTCTGGGATTCCATGAAGACAGGACACACTCCTTGTTCTCCTCCAGTTTCAGAAATCTCCTCATGAATAGGCTGTAGTGCTGTAGACTTTGATATACTTATTATTATTATTATTATTATTATCATTATCATTAACAGTAGTATAAACAGCACTTTTTTGGGGGGTGAGTGCTCTGGAAGGGGAAAGATTCATTCTTGCTTCTAAGCAACTACAGGCATTCCTGTCATAGCATTGTGTGTGTTTTTGTTAGGAATAGATGTTTTTTCTCCCTCTTTTGACTTCTCTGCTCACCCCTAAAACCACTTTGAAGCTGTTTTTTTTTCTTTTTCTTGCTTTCTTATGAGTAATCAACCCTTTTTTTTTTGTTCTGTAAGGCTCAAGAAGAAAAATGCAGTGTCAGTGAGACAGAATGAGGGCAGATAAGACCAACTCTGCTCAAATTCATTTCTTCTGGAGAATTCAGATATCCTACAGTTGATATTTGTGTGCTGGGGCTGGACTTGACCTGTAGGCTGAAAATCTGAGCACCTGAATACCTCTAAAATCTGAAAAGGGGAGTGACAGGGTCACTGTGCCTGTCCTCATGTGCCACTGTCCCCTGCAGGGAGGGAGGTTTCTCCTCCAAACTGCTCCTCATTTTCTTCTCAGAGGGGTTGGAAAAACCAAGGGAAGGGTGTGGAAGGGGATTGGGATTGAGATTGGGATGGGATGGGATGGGATGGGATGGGATGGGATGGGATGGGATGGGATGGGATGGGATGGGATGGGGATTGGGATTGGGATGGGATGGGATGGGATGGGATGGGATGGGATGGGATGGGATGGGATGGGATGGGATGGGATGGGATGGGATGGGATTGGGGTTGGGATTGGGTTTGAGATGGGGATATGGATGTGGATGTGGATATGGATATGGATGTGGATGATATGGATATGGATATGGATATGGATGGGGATTTGGATGTGGATGTGGATATGGATATGGATGTGGATGTGGATGTGGATACGGATACGGATACGGATATGGATATGGATATGGATATGGATGGGGATTTGGATGTGGATGTGGATGTGGATGTGGATGTGGATGTGGATGTGGATGTGGATATGGATATGGATGTGGATATGGATACGGATATGGATATGGATATGGATATGGATGATATGGATATGGATATGGATATGGATGGGGATTTGGATGTGGATGTGGATATGGATATGGATGTGGATGTGGATGTGGATGTGGATACGGATACGGATACGGATATGGATATGGATATGGATATGGATATGGATGGGGATTTGGATGTGGATGTGGATGTGGATATGGATGTGGATGTGGATGTGGATGTGGATATGGATATAGATATGGATACGGATATGGATATGGATATGGATATGGATATGGATGGGGATTTGGATGTGGATGTGGATGTG
>NC_046228.1:1370000-1387500 GCF_009819885.2 Catharus ustulatus | reverse complement strand
CAAATTACACTTCCTGTGCTCAGCCTTTAACAAGCTTCTTCTGAGGTGGCAGTTTATAGACTCTTATTTCAGTTAATTATAACAGCACTTTTTGAAACAGTATTTTTATTGGTTTTATTGATGTGCCCTGCTGGCTTTCCAATCCAGTGATTGGGTCCTGCTTGGTTACCTGGAGAAAAGCTTTTCCTGCAGGATGCAGGGGATGCAGGGATGCAGTGGTGCCAGAGGTGACCCAGGCACTGTGGAGTGTTGGGCAGAGCAAACAAGGAGTGCTGGCAAGCACTGATCCAAATATTCTTTATTCTTTGTTCTCCCTGCTGTTGTATTTTTGTGTTTAAGGACAAATTGCTGGAGGTACAGCCAGTTCTGGACTGGGTGATGCCATTTTGGGAGAGGTCCTGCTGATGTGTGTGGTAGAACCTCAAAGCAGAAAGGCTTTGGAGAATAAACCATGCTGTTTTAATTGGGAGGTGTTAATTTTTCTGAGGTGTCCCCAGAGTGTCCTCCTGTCCACCCCAGCTCTCCCAGCCTGGCTGCAGAGCAGAGGGGCTCCAGCCATGGAGCATCTCCGTGGCCTCTGGACTCACTGCAGCAGGAGATGCTCAGGGGTCACAGACTTTACACCCACACTGGGAACTCGCTTTGAAAAATGTCCTGGCAAGCTGAATTCTTAAGAGGTTCCTGATTTATCTGTATCTTAATTCATTTTAATAGGCTGGAGGATCTGCAGGTGCTGTTGATTATAATTCTTGGTGCTCACTGTCATCTGGAATTCATGCACTGACGCACGTCAAGGTGGACGTCCAAAGTCAGGGCCCAGTTCCAATAATTCAGCCTGAAGTTTTTGTCCTTCAGTGTCCCCATGCACCAGATCAGAGACCTGGGTCTTGCAGTGTAAGGGTTGGAATGTGTATTTTAACTCCCTTAGGCTTGGTGGGATTTTTTTTTTTTAAGCCATGCATAATTGGGATTATATCTATGTGAGATATGTAGAAAAAAATGTAAATTTTACTTCAGATACCTGTTAGCAGTTGGGTTATCACTGTGAGGTAGGGTGCTGAGTAGGGCTAGTGGGTTTGGGGGACTGCAGAGGACTGGGGATGGAGATGAATCCCTAAAAACAGCTGGGGATGGAGATGAACCCCAAAACCAGCACTGCATAGAGCTAGGGAAGGAGGAGAATCCCAAAACCAGCATTTCAGGGGGCTGGGGATGGAGATGAGCCCCAAAACCAGCACTGCATAGAGCTGGGGATGGAGATGAACCCCAAAACCAGCTGGGGATGGAGATGAACCCCAAAACCAGCACTGCAGAGGGCTGGGGATGGAGATGGAGATGTATCCCCAAAACCAGCACTGCATAGAGCTGGGGATGGAGGCAAACCCCAAAACCAGCTGGGGATGGAGATGAATCCCCAAAACCAGCACTGCACAGAGTTGAGGATGAAGGTGAATCCCAAAACCAGCTGGGGATGGAGATGAACCCCAAAACCAGCATTTCAGGGGGCTGGGGATGAAGGCAAACCCCAAAACCAACTGGGGATGGAGATGAATCCCCAAAAACAGCACTGCACAGAGTTGGGGATGGAGGTGAATTCCCAAAACCAGCTGAGGATGGAGGTGAATCCCAAAACCAGCATTTCAGGGGGCTGGGGATGGAGATGAACCCCAAAACCAGGATTGCAGGGGGCTGGGGATGGAGATGGAGGTGAATCCCCAAAACCAGCTGGGGATGGAGATGAATCCACAAAAACAGCATTTCAGGGCGCTGGGGATGGAGGTGAACCCCAAAACCAGCTGGGGATGGAGATGAACCCCAAAACCAGTTGGGGATGGAGATGAACCCCAAAACCAGCACTGCACAGAGCTGGGGATGGAGGTGAATCCCCAGAGCAGCAGGGACAGCAGCACAGCCCAGGGGATGCCGTGTGTGGTTTAAGGGTCCCCTGCAGCCAGCCCTAACACAGTTAATTGCCTGTGATAAAACCGACCTCCCAGGTCTGGTGGGAGACTTCTTTTATATAAGAAAAAAATGTTTTGTAACAATTTCTTGTAAGTGCTAAAATTAACTGACTTTCTTTTAACCTAATTAAAGCTAGGACTGATGATATCACCTATGCTTAATGTTGCCGAACATCCCGGGCAGAGCGTGCTGCTGCTTGGAACTTGGCTCCAGTTCTGCTTCCTGCCTTCAACCATTTGATGTGAAGCATCTGCTGGGTTGTTGCTGGTTCAGGGTGTGCTCCATCTCCCCCATTCTCAATCTAGAACAGGGTGGTCCTTTCCAACACAGAAGATGAACAGAAATTGGTTTTTTTATCTTTTCGGCAATTTTTCCGGTCGTCCTGCTGCCAAACCTAATGATTTGAAAAGGAAATATTTGTGCAGAGGTCAGTGTGATATTAGGAGTGTTTGTGCTCTCTCAGTAGGGCCCAGCTGTTGGTCTTTGAAGGGTTTCATTCATGGAGTGGGGCTCTCTGGGGAAGTCTCTGAGCTGATGAGCACCAGAGCTAGCTGGGCTTGTCTTGGCCTGGATGATTCCTGCTCACAAAAACGGGGTGGAAACGTGCAGGGTGAAACCTGGAGAGAGCAGGAATCAGTCTGGAAAAGCTGTGGGTGGGAGACAGGAAGGAAAGCAGAGGTGGAATGGGTGGGCAGTGTGGAGATCCTCAGCAGAGCAGAGCAGAGATGCTCCAGAGCTCAGCAGGATGCAGGAAAAGGGCAGAACTTTAAATGTGGGATAAGGAGAGACTGTGGACAGGAGTGACAGGAAAAGGGGAATGGGTCAAACTGCCAGAGGGCTGGGATAAATGAAATATTGGGGAGAAATTCATCCTGTGAGGGTGGCACAGAGCAGCTGGATCCCTGGATGTGCCCAAAGCCAGGCTGGACACTGGGGTTGGACACTGGGGACAGTGAGAGGTGTCCCTGCCATGGCTGGGTGGAACAAGGTTGTGTTTAATGTCCCTTCCATCCCAAACCAGGCTGGGATTGAGGGAGGAAGGTGGCATGGAGCACAGCAAAGAGCACTGGCACACACAGGGGAACACTGAGGTGCTTGAAGAACCAGAACTTTGTGGCTGCCCTTCCACCTGGCTGTTGCTTTAACAGAGATCTTCGCTGCTGATGGGATTCACTGCTGTGAAAACACAATAAATGCTCAGGGAAAGGGAGCCAAGCCCACACACACAGAGCATTGTTTTCCTTGGATGTGTTTCAGGTGTTCCCTGGGAAGTCACCGCCGTGCTCTCGCAGTGCCACATCCCAGGGCAGGATCTTGTTTGAAATCTGTGTCTCCCTGTATAGGATTCCAATCAAAACTTTAATGGTCCAGGGCAGTGAGTAGCATTTAATGACCTTCAGTGCTATCACTTGAGTCTTTTGGGCATTGACATTGATTTTCCTTATCTTGGCATGTGGAGACAGGAGTCTCACTCCATCCTTTGAAGTGTTTGCTGGTGCACACCAGGAGCAGGGAATAAGCAGGGAGCAGCTTTGCAGGGATCATGGGCTTGGGCAAGCCCAGTTTGGCACCCAAATTTAATGTCATTAATTGCAGAAGTAAGGAAAAAATGAGATTATTTGGATATCTTTGTATTTGCTCAAGAGGTGTGTTTATTTATTACTTGTTGTATCAATAAATTAATCTATTATGTAATTAATGATATATTTAATTGTTGTTTGGAATTTATGTCATGTATATAATGTATATAATCTCTGTGCAGGTGCTTCTTTCCCAGGGTTAAAGCGAGGATGCAGAATTTCTCACCAGTCAGATCCATAAGAATTTGCATCCTTCAGAGCAGACAAAAACAGAATAAGGAAAACATTGCACAAGTTGTACGACAAGGACTAAATCTGACTCAGCTCTGACTTCTTGTGTTCTTCCTAAATGCATCAATTTTTTCTTAACAGGTCTTAAAAGGAGCAGTGTAGGGCTGCTCAACAGGAGCTGGGGGTTGTTGCTGTTTATTGCAGCTCTCATCCCTTTTTTAATCTCTCCCTCCCATCATAGAGCCACTTCATTTATAAGCAGCTAAATTAAACTGTGTCAGGATGTGCTTCCCCATGAATTTTAAACCTAAAAAGGCGCTTTGTTCCTTGATGCAGTTGTGGGGAAGAAATGCAGCAGAGCCACCCGGCTATTTGAACTCTTTATTTGCCACATTTACAATATTAATAACACTGCTTCCAGAAGTTGTCACATCAAGTAAAAGATCTTCATTCCAGCCTGTCTTTTGGGGCCAAATCGAGACTGGATGCATGCATTTAATAAATTGTAGTCTCAAGTAGTCATTTTGGTAAATAATTAGCTGGGGTGGAAGAATAAGTTAGCATATTGTATGCATCTAATGCTGCAAATGTACACCCAGCAAACTTTGCTATTAATCAACAGTCAAGCACTGTAAGTTGGGTCTCTCATACATAATGAATTGTCCTGAAACCTCCTGGGCTTCATTGATAGAAAAAGAAGAGAAAACACCAGTGTAGTAAGCTTTGGAATAAAATTTAACGAGATTGCTGTGCATCCCGTAATCGGTTTGGAGTCATTAGAGACCAGATCTTTCAGCTGCACTTTTGGGGTGGCTTTAGCCTTCATCTATCAAACAAAGGCTGCTTAAAGGACATTCAGGTGTGGATAAAATACATTTTTACTTAATTTCACAGTGAAGGCTGCAGTAAAAATGTCAACTCACTCTGTTGTTGTGCTGCCTCACTAAGTCCCATTTTAATGTTAATTTTGGTGTGTTGATCATCACTGATTCTTCCATTTGAAAGGCAGCACAGCAGCTATTTATCTGAGAGAAAATTAGTTTGGGAAAATAAGCACAGACCTACATGGTTGTAAGAAAATGACAGCCTTCAGTTTTCAGATACTGCAACTTTTTCCCGTTATGAATTCACATGTGTGAGAGTTATGTGACAACTTGTCTTCAGTCATTTGCTGATAAAACAAAAGAATGTCATTTAAAAACCAATAATTTTAAAATTATTCTGGCCCCTCATACCTATTTCATGGCAGGAGTTACCATTCAGGATCAACAGTGACTTCTGCAAATGTAAACATTTACTCTGGTTTAGGAGCTCTGTTATTAACTATTTTACATATATATACACATATATATAAAACTTATATAAATATTAAGAATTTCCTATACTAGTGACACTCATGGAGCTCCATACTGACAATCACCAGGCTCTTCCCACCACTGGGGAAGAAATTCACTTTTTAAAATAACACCAAAAAATTAAAAATAAGGTAAAATTACAGAAGGAAAAAAAATTAAATTATTAAACACTACCAAAAAAAATTAAAAATTAGAATAAATAATATAATCTGAGTCTGCCCACATGTATCAATGGCACTTTGTTGACTCCAGGCTCAGAGGAGTTGCAGTCTTTTTTTAGTTGAGGAGCTTGTTTAATTTCTGTCTTAAACAAAGAAAAAACATTGAAAATTTTAAAATTAAATAAAGGGGACTCTTCACTGGGTCAGTTTCTAACCTCTCCTTAGGCAAACCACTGGAATATGAGATGGTTTTCCAGGGATAAAAAACTGAGATGTGTGTGGCTCCAGGCACTGGAAGTGGGGTTTGGATGTTCCATTCAGCCAATCAATTCTATTTAAAACACACAAATATTTGATAAATAGGTATCTATTTTATAAACATGCTCTGGGAGCTGCTGGGACATTCCCATGGTGTTTATTTTTCCTAGGGAAGCTGCCAGCTCCTGGCTCTCCCCAGGGGATTGTGTTACCCTCCTTCCTCTCAGCACAGCTCAGGGTCCCCCTTGTCTCCCTTCAGTTCCTCAAGGACTGATTCAAAAAGCAGCTCAGAAATCCAGAATGAACATCCTGCCTCTTCAGGACATGGCTCCTCCCAGCACTTCTCTGGGTTTCATCATGGCTCAGCTATTTGGGATGATCCCAAAGCCAATCCACTGCTTACATGTTTATCTTGGAAGCACCTTAGAAACTCCAGATTCTTGGCAGTGGCTTTGGAAGGAGCCTGTAAAACTGAAACAGGTGCTGCTGCTGCTTTCCTCCTTCCTCCCCTCTGCTAAAAGCAGCTTTTCCTTCCTCTCATCCCCTGCAGACATGAGGAGGAGCAGGGCTGGGATGGGGCTTTGGGGAGAAGGCTCCTCTCAGCTGTGTGGATCCAGAGCCAGCTTGGGCAGCCTCTGGGAAGGGCTGCAGGGGGAAGGAATGGGTGGGATTGCAGGAGGAGGGGTGTGGGATTGATGTGGTGTGTGAAAACCCAGTCCTATTGCAGTGTGGGATTGATGTGTGTGTGAAAACCCCAATCCTATTGCAGTGTGGGATGGCTGTGTGTGTGCAAACCCCAATCCTATTGCAGTATGGGATAGCTGTGATTTGTAAAAACCCAATCCTATTGCAGGGGGAATGGTGTGGTGTGTGCAGACCCCAATCCAAGTGCAGGGGAATGGTGTGGGATAGCTGTGGTGTGTGCAAACCCCAATCCTATTGCAGTGTGGGATAGCTGTGGTGTGTGCAAATCCCAATCCTAGTGCAGAAGCAATGGTGTGGTGTGTGCAAATCCCAATCCTATTGCAAGAGGAGAGGTGTGGGATAGATGTGGTGTGTAAAAACCCAATCCTAGTGCAGGGGAATGGTGTGGGATTGATATGTGTGTGCAAACCCCAATCCTATTGCAGTGTGGGATGGCTGTGTGTGTGCAAACCCCAATCCTATTGCAGGGGGAATGATGTGGGATTGCTCTTTGTGTGCAAACCCAATCCTATTGCAGGAGGAATGGTGTGGAGTGTGCAAACCCCAATCCTAGTGCAGGGGAAATGTGTGGAATTGCTCTGGTGTGTGCAAACCCCAATCCTATTGCAGTAGGAATGGTGTGGGATAGCTGTGATTTGTAAAAACCCCGATCCTAGTGCAGGAGCAATGGTGTGGAGCAGCTATGGTATGTGCAAACCCCAGTCCTGTGGTGGATTCCCACGTCAGGATTGATTTTGGGGCTCTCCTGGACATCACCAAGGGCTGGAGATGTGCAGCAGCAGCAGCAGCAATGGGTGCCTGGATGGAAAAAGGCTCTTGGTGAGACACATCTAACTGGAGAAAAAATGACATATTTCTTTCTAGATGTCTTTAGATCACAGCTTTTATTGCTGATTGAGGAGTTTGTAGTTTTAATGAAGCACCCCCCTGTAAAGCCATGTTGGTTGTATGGAGCTGAATATCCATTTACCCCAAATATCCCCAAAAGGGAAGGCAGATGTGTGACAGATGTGACACTGCTGGCATATTAGAGGGCATCACTTTACTGCAAACAAAAAAAATCCTGGGTCAAAAAGTAAAAATAAAAATTATAAAATAAAATAAAATTTAAAATGCACACTAAACCCCAACAGCAACAATTGTTTGTGGTCAAGGTAAAAATACAAAACTGAATTTTTTGGGAGGCCAGGCAGCACCCAGTATAATTCAGGAATGAAAACAAATGCAGTGACACACTCTGATGAAAATGGAAGTGATTTAAATTACATTAATGTGGTTTAAATAAATACTTCTCATTATTCCAGGCCCACTGAAAAAAAAAAAAAAAAGGCATTGGTACTTTTTAAGGAAAAATAAAAAAATTCTCCAGGGTGAAAGCAAAGCAGTTCTTACATGTTTTGTAAGGGTTTGTTTAGGGTTTTGTTTAGGGTTTGTTTATGGTTTTCAGTGAACACATCTTTGTTATTTTCCTGTGTGAAAGTAAAATTGCATCTTGTTGATCACAAGTTTAAGACTTGAACTTTCCATAGGTAAAACAGTGAATGGTGACCAGGGCAGGACATTAAGTCCCTTTTTTCTTTTTCTTTCCTAAAGTTAGGCTCAGGTGGTTCATGTAACTCTGAAGTGTGTGCTTTTCTCTAAATCTCAACTTGTTCCTGTCCATCTCAACTCAGAGGTGCTCAGAGGTCCGTGCCTGGGTGCTCAGAAACCTTCCAAGATTTCCCAGAACTCTGCCCCTGAGCAGAGGGATTTCCTTCAGGGGGGAATTTCCCATGATCTAACTCCTGCTCTTCTCACCAATGTTTTGAGACCACTTTGACTCTGCTTTTTGAAAGGTGCTTCAGGCTTTGAAGCCTGAGAAAATCCTTTAAAAGGCAGCTGATGTTTTCAGTCAGATATTTAATGCTGAGGGAGTTTGTGGAAGTTCTGTACACAAGTTTGGAGAGGGAAGGGCAGGGAGGGGAGGAGGGCCAGCAGAAGACACCCATGACTTATGTGCTTTCTTTTTCTTTATTAAAACTGTCAAATCCCCAGGAACAGCTGTTGCCATCTCTAGCCAAGCAAAATTAACATGAAGGTTTTCAGTTTTTTCAGCTCCCTGCCAGTCTGAAGCTCTGGGTGTTTGTGTGTTGGCACGGGGAGTTTGTATCCTGCAGGAAAAGAGAAGTCAGTGCATTCTTGGAAAGCAAATCCATTCCTGCCTTGCAAGGCGTTCCCTTTCCTGGCTGAGGTGGAGTGGCAGGTGTTGGGAAAGCCTCTGGGTTGAGCTGCTGGGAGAATGGCCCCACCAAAAACATCTGGAGATGTTCAGCAGTGGCAGGGCACTGCGAGGGAAAGCTCCAATTGAAAAGAAAATGAAAAATAAATTCTCTCCAAACACTCCTGCCAGGGAGCACCTGGAGAAGTGAGGGATGTGGGTGTGATGGTTTGGCTTGGAATGGAACCTTAAATCCCATCCAGTGCCCCCTGCCATGGCAGGGACACCTCCCACTGTCCCCAATGTCCAACCTGGTCTTGGGCACTGCCAGGGATCCAGGGGCAGCCACAGCAAATCTGGGAATTCCAGCCCAGCCAGGAATTCCTTCCCAAAATCCCATCTAAATCTACCCACTCTCAGCTTAGAGCCATTCCCTGTGTCCTGTCCCTCCCTCCCTTGTCCCCAGTCCCTCCCCAGCTCTCCTGGAGCCCCTTCAGGTCCTGGAAGGGCTGAGCTCTCCCTGGAGCTTCTCCTCTCCAGGTGAGCACCCCCAGCTCTCCCAGCCTGGCTCCAGAGGGGCTCCAGCCCTGCAGCATCTCTGTGACCTCTGGATTTGCTGCAGCAGCAAAAAATTCCATCCCAACCAGGGAACAATTCCTGCCCAAAATCCCATTCGAATCTACCCTCTGTCAGTTTAAAGCCATTCCCTGTGTCCTGTCCCTCCATCCCCAGTCCCTCCCCAGCTCTCCTGGAGCCCCTTGAGGCTCTGGGAGCTGCTCCCAGAGTGTCCCTGGCTGCTCCCCACTTGTTTTGGGGGTGACTGATGGTGCTTGGGTGCCCTTGGGCTGGTCCCTGGCTGCAGTTGGAGGCAGAGCCCAGAGCTGCTGCTCCCAGAGCCATGAGGAGATGGAGTTTTTTCTGTTTTTATTGGTGACATTACAGCCCAAATGATTTCCAGACACTCCCAAGAATGGGAAACAGGATGATGTGAAAAACATCAGGAGGCTGTAGCTTTGAGCACTCCTCATGCTCTTCTGGAGAAAAGGAGCAGAAAAGTCTCCCCACTTCTGTCCCAGCTTTCAGAAGAGTTATTGTCATTATATTCTCTCATTATTATTTTGTTGTAGCTCCAACAATCCACAGTAACACAGAGCCACGTTCTGCTGTGTTGTCCCTGTGTAAAATCACAGATGATCCATGGTGTTGGTTTGAAGTCCATGACATGGGGATTCGTGTACAAAAGTTTGTGCATGGATTGTCATACTTTCTCTTTTAGCAAAGATATCATTAATCAGAAAAACAGCATAAGGTAGACACCAGTTTTTTAACTTGGTCAAAAGCATCATTTTGATAAATAAATGAAAAAAGAAATAAAATTGCATTTAACTCCTATCAAACTGGATCCAAAGCTGCTTCTGCAGATTTGTTTTGCCTCTGCTCCAAGCCATGGACTCCTGTGCAGCTGCTGGAGTGTTTTAATTGTCCCCCCACTTTCCCAGCAGTAATTCCATGGCCTTCAGTGGTTCCCAATTAATCAGAAGCTGGGCTGGGGGGATGGCAGAGCTGTTTGATCAGGCACCAGGTGAGCCAGGGCTCTGCTTCTGAGGGTGGCTGTGCCCCAGCCCCTGGCACATCCCTGCTCCCATCCAGGGCTCTGTTGATTATCCATCATCCCAGCTCCTGCTGGGCTGGATCAAGCTGGGCTGGATCAAGCTCTGGAGAGGCTGGGTCTCTGCAGAGCTGCCTCCTGGCCACAGCAGGGCTGGGCTCTTTGATGCCATTCCTGGAACATCACTGGGTTCATTTGCTTTGGCTTTTTGCTCGGAGGAGTCCCAGGAAATCCTTTCCCCTGCTCACAGTGGCTCAGGAATTGGGGTTGGTTTGCTCTGTCCCCATACCTGGCTGCACAATCACTCTGGTTTTCTTGGTTTTCTCTTCCCTTGTCTCACATCACATGTTTGGATATTGTCACAGTTTTCATTTCCTTGCTTTGGGGGCATCCAGCCTCTCACCACCAGACTTTGCTGTTGGGGTCTGGCATTGAGGAACTTCTGGCTCTGGCTTTATTTCCAGCTGGGAGAAAAAGCTGCAAAATGAGGGAACCTTTGTCTGTGCCCTCAGTGGTGGTGAGGGCTCTGGGTGTGAGAAGATTGCAGGCAGGGGTTGCTGTTCTGGCCATCACCCTTGGTGCTGTCTCCATCACTTCCCATGGGTGCACTGCTGATGGGCTGTGTGTTTATTGCTGTCCTCACACAGGTCTCTGCACTTCTGAGAGATCCCCAACACACCCCAGCCTTGGCAAGCACCAGGAGAGCAGCACCATCCCTTTCCCAGCACTGCTCTGCACCCTGAAAACCCAGCCTGGAAAACACAGCTGGCAAAATGCAAATCCCAGTTCCCTTCCTCATCGCTCTCACCCACACATTGCTCTTCCAGAGGGAAAGAAAGAAAAAGGAGCAGGGGTAAAAGCACATTTTTATTTACAGGTGCTTTCTGTTGGCTCACTTTGCTCCTCAGCCCCTGCAAGCACGAGCTGCCATTGAAAATCAAATGAATTCTCAATTGCTTCCTTCCAATTCAATCAGGGGAGGGAAGCAGAGACCTGCCAGGGCGCTGGAGGAAGCGTGGAGCACAGGGAGCTGCTTCCTTCCCTCCTTCCCCAGGGATTCCTTGGGGACAAGGGACTGCACCCCCAGGGGACACAGAGGAGCAGCCTCACCTCCATCCAGCCTGGAAGCACAGGGATGTGTCATCCACCGTGGGTTTGGGTGGAGATCCTGCCCCTGACATTTCCCACATGGCTTTTTCCTCGCAGCGACTTTCCCTGGATTTCCTTACAGGTGTTTGTGTCACTGTGCATTTGTAGAGGTGATGAGGGTGAGTTTTTGGTGCTGCTGTGAGCAATCCCTTCACTTTGAGCAGAAAAAAGGTCTGACTCCAGATTAAATGTTTTGAGGATTTTTATTTTGCTGCTACAGAGAGTGAAAGCTCAGTTTTATCACAGCATCACAGAGCTGCTTTGTTGGAAGGGACCTTCCAGACCATGTTGTTCCACTCAGGGCTGTGCAGAGCCCTGTCCAGCCTGGTTTTGTCATTGTTCCCTCTGTAATTTTGCATTTCTCTGTGTCTCAGCAGGGCAGAGTGCTCGGTGAGCTGCGAGCTGTGCGAGGAGGAGATTCCCGAGCCGCTGCAGCAGTGCTCAGCCTGGCTCCGAGCCTACTTCTGTGAGCCAGCCAGCACAGCCACCCTGCCCGTGCCAGCCTTCCACCACCCCCTGCTCCAGAGAGGTCAGTGCCACCCTGCCCTCTGCTCTGGCTCCCTTCTCACCATCCTTGCTCTGTAAAATGGTGTGGTTCAGCTGCTGAGCACACCTGAAGGGTTGTGAGCTGTTCCATCAGGTGGTGGCCACTTAAATCAGATTTTGGCCACCAAAAGGGGGTTGGGGCTTTGATATCACTCTACAACTCCCTGATAGGAGGGGGCAGCCAGGGAGGGTCTGGCTCTGCTCCCAGGGAACAGGACAGGAGGATTGGGAATGGTCTCACCTTGCATCAGCAGAGGTTTGGGTTGGGGATTTGGGGAAATTCCTTCCTGGAATGAGCTCCAGATGCCCTGGGCAGTGCTGGAGTCCCCATCCCTGGGAGCATTTAAAAACATCTGGATGTGGCCCTTGGGGACATGGGTGGCCTTGGCAGTGCTGGTGGGAATTGATGGCTCAGAGGGATTTTCCAACCTCAGTGATTCCTGTGGTTCTGTGTCAGGAGAAAAATGCCAAAAAAGTGCCAGGGAAGCAGTCAGGGGTAGGTTGTGCAAGGTTGTTGTGGTTTCATTCCTCAAAGTTATCATGGATAATACACTGATAGTTTTGAGCAAAGAGAATTGATACCATGAAGTTGGGCTATTTATGAATTTAGATAAAAGCAACACCTGAGAAAAGCTCCTCCTCACCATTGCCCATTTATTGTGTTCCTGAAGGCCTCATAACAGAAATGAATCATTTGAAATTAAATGGGTGCCATTATCAATAATAATAATAATAATAATAATAATAATAATAATAATAATAATAATAACAATAGCCTCAGAAGTGTGATGTTTGCAGTGCCTTCCTGCCTGCCCCAAATCCATCATTTCTTGGTGAATAAGGGAATGTCAGGATCTGTGAGCTTTGCACAACTTTGTTTCCATGAGCATCTTCTGTTCTTGCTCCCCCATGTGCAATTCCCCAGTGCCAGATCTGTCACAGTCAAATTCCAGGGAGGTTCTGAGGATTTTTTTTGTTATTGGGATACAGTGAAGTTCCATGTTGTGGAAACTTTAACGTTGAGGTGGATGTGAATGACAAAGCTGGGTAGGAAATGCTGCTGCTGCTCCTGCCACCTCTAAACAACAGCAGGGGAATTCTGCTCCCAGATTATCCATCAGAGGATTAGAAAACATTTTAAATAATACTTTTTCTTTTCATTAGTTCTCCTAAATGGGCACCTGAATTCTTTTTAGCTTTGTGAATTAAACTCCTTGGTGTAAGCAGTGCTGGTGGTGTTTTAGCTGCTGGTTTCAGTTTGAAGAAGACTTTGGTCCATCCCTAGGGCACAACCTTCCTGTGCAGGCAACACTGCAAGGCACTGAAGAACTTTTAAAATAGGAAAAAATAAGAATATTTATTAACAGGAAGCTTCTTGAGGGAAACAACCACCACCCTTGAACTTTTGAGGGAAGGAAGGAAAGTTCTTCAGCGCCCTCCAAGCTCAAAACCCAGGCAGGAGCTGTGGCAGGGCTGGGACGTGGCTGTGAGCATCAGCTGAGGTCCCTGCAGCACCCCTGGCCCTGGGGCTGGGTGCTGGGCAGGTTTCTCATTTCAACCTGGGCACATCCAGGCTGTTTGGGTTCAGCTCTGTTGTTTGTTCTTGGGCCCAGGTGTGTGTGTGTTTTACTGGGGGAGGCACCCACGTCATGGAAACACTAATGAAAAATTATTTGGCTTAAATCACAACAATGTGAGATAATTTCTGTTCTTCTGGCACTTTCTCCTACTAATACTTTCATAAAATAGAAAAAAAAAATTGCATTGGGAGGAATGTGGAAAGAGATGTCAAAAAGTGGAAGGAACTGGTTTTAAAAGTTATTTGGGAAAGTGGTTTTCAAAGTTATTTAGGAGAAAGGTGAGGTAAAAATCAAATTATGATAGATTGCACTTCAGTTTATCTGCACATCAGAAATGCAGTTTTGCTAAATTAGGAATTTGGTATTTATTTACTTTTACACATTTACATTTGAAAGTGCCTGCTCATTTCTCCAGGCACTTAAAAACGCAGAGCAAACATCAGTGAGAGCGTCAGGATCCAAAGGCAGAAAGGCTTTTTCTCATCACATCACTCTGATTCCCTCACATTTCTGTTCAGCAGCAGCTCTTCAATGGGGCCCTGAGCAGTGTGGGACAGGGAGCTGTCCCTGCCATGGCAGGACTGGAATTGGATGAGCTTTAATTTCCCTCCAACCCCAATCAGGATGGAATTCTGTGATTCCAGGATCATCAAAACCTTTGGCTCTTCTTTTCCCCCTTCCCTGTAAATGTGCCCATGTGCAGCATTGCTCTTTGATAGAGGATTCATCCTCAAGTGCTTTTGAAGTCAGGACTGACTGTTGCATCATTTCTTCCTAATCAGTGCTTATAGCAAATTTTATTTTATTTTTCTGCACTAACTTCATCTGGGGACCAGAAGGGTTTTGCTTATGCAAAAAAAAAATTTTAAAAAACACATTAAAAAGGTTCCTCATCTAACAAAAATAAAGTGTAAAGTGCTTTTGGGATGAAGCACTTCTCAATTCATGGTCAGTGTTCTGCAGCTGCTTTTGTGCCAGCTTTGGAGACATCATTCTTGTGGAGAGAAAAACTGTGACAATCAACTCTGAGATAAACCAGAGAGGTTTGCAGATTCAGAATGTAGAGATTATCTGCTTTATATTTATTAAGAAATTCTATAAAAATTCAGTATTTGCTGTTTCAGTGGCTTCTCCTTTATCTTAAATTTTCCTAAAGTGCCTTTAATTTTCTAAATCACTGATACACAGGGGAAATGTGTTTAAAAGCACTTAAAGCACAAAATCAACCATTTTTCTCATAACTTGGCATTGGCAGAGGTGGAATCTGAATCTTGGGAGAGTCATGGAATCACAGAACCATTAGGGCTGGAAAAGACCTTTAAGGTCATCCAGGCCATTCATCAATTCCCAGCACCATCATCCATGTCCCCAGGTGCCACACCCAGGTGGTTTTTGAACATTTCCAGGGATGGTGACCCCACCACTGCCCTGCAGAGGCTGTGCCAGGGCTGGGCAGCTTTTCCATGAAGAAATTTTCCCTAATCTCCAATCTAAACCTCCCTGGCACAGTTTGAGGCTGCTTCCCCAAATCCTGTTCCTTGTTTCCTCTCTGACTCACTCTCAGGGACTTGCAGAGAGGGAAAAGTTTGGTTTTCCAGCACCTCCAGGAGTTCTGTCCTCACTGGCTCTCCAGTTTATATGCAGCCAATATATTAATATTTAATCAGAATTGAAAATATGGAACGTAATTCCACCAACCTGTGTCATGGCCAGCATTCAAGGTGGAATTTCACTGGGCAAAGACAAAGTCAGGTTTTCCCACTCCTGAGTGGGACACCTCAGAAAAATCCCTGAACATTCCTAATGGGAAATGATTAATTGCTGTTAATGTATCCTGTCATTAGCTCCCTTTCTATAAAAAGAAGCAGACTGGGCTGTTGTTGTTTTGGGGCTGCCTGGGGTGGGTGATCTTGGCTCTGTGATGGGGAAGGCGATGCTGACTCGGGCACTGCTGAATTCCCTGCCCTGCCTTGGTGGCTCTGTGGCAGTGTGGCACAGGGCACTCTGGTGGCCCAGGGCTGGCTGTGGCTGTGTGTGCAGACCAGATGGCTCATTAGAGCCCAGGAGCAGAGGAAATTGGAGACACAGCAGAGTTTTCCTTCGCCCTGTGACGAGCAGCAGCGCTGGGTTCTGCTCCTTCCTGCTGTGCTGTCCTTTGATTCCTGGAGTGGAGATCCTCCATGCAGTCCTTGTCCTGAGGGTGCAGACCTGGAGCAAAGCTGAGCTTTGCCCTCAGTCCAGCTCAGTCCTCCTGTTCCTTCACACGAGCTGTGAATTCCTGTGTCAGGGCTCAGAGGTCTGGAAGTGGCACTGGGGGCATTAATGGCTTTAAACTGAAGGAGGGACAATTTGTGTTGGATTTTGGGCTGGAATTGTTCCCTGGGAGGGTGGGGAAGGGCTGGGATGGAATTCCCAGATTCCCTGGATCCCTGGCAGTGCCCAAGGCCAGGCTGGACATTGGGGATGGACACTGGGGACAGTGGGAGGTGACCCTGCCATGGCAGGACCATGATGGATTTAAGGTCCCTTCCAACCCAACCCATTCCATGGTTGTGTCACATTCCAGAGAGATGCAGGAGGAGCAGCTGAGGGTGGGGAGCAGGGAGGAGAGCTCTGCACTGAAATTCCCCGTGTGGGATGTACAATATTCATCCAAGAGGGGATATTGATGAACTCATTCCCAAGGGGAGCCTTCAAAGGAGCTGGGGGCAGCTCCTTCCTCCTGCTGAGGTGATGTAGCCAGGGCTGTGATCAATAATTACCCTGTGATTGCCTGAACCAGTCAAACTCCTCCCTCTCTGTGTCACCTCCATGGGGTCAGAGTCACCCCTGGGCTCATCCTCATCCCTGGGGCTGGGGGATGTGCCCCTGGAGAGCTCCCATGGAGAAAACCCTTCCAGGGCACATCCTGGGTGCTCTGAACCCTTCCAGGAGCACCACTAGCACCTCTCTCTTACTTGCTTTGCACTTTCTAAACGATAAAAAAAATCCCAGTTTGCAGCAAATTAAGAAAGAAAAGTAAATTTTTCCGTGTTTTCTGTGACTCAGCAAAGACCTGAGTATTTTTTTTATTATTTTTGTTGTCAGATTATTTAAATTACAAGATTGTGGGGCTGTTAATTTATCTGCTTCTGAGACGACAAATTCAGCATCCCCTGATGCTTACATTTAAAGGGATTTCAGCGCCTGTGCTGCTCACCCTAATAATGGTATCCTGAGAATAAATGCACCCATAGACTTGTTCAGTATATAAAAATTGTTTCAATAAGAAAAGCATTTACATTACTAAAATGACTTGCAGATCTCTTTTCCCTTCCTTTAAATTAAACTAAAATTGTAAGACCCATTGATTTGGTTGAGATATTATCAAGTAAAGATGGAAAGTTTGAAGCTTCGGGTGCCAGTTTGTGGATAAACTGTCTGCAATTTTTAAATACATATTTTTGTATTTCAAGCACACACATGTTCAAGTTCAATGTATTTAGTCAGTGCTGTGGTGACTTCTTTGTTCAGGTGTCATTAAGTTGAGACTTATGATCAGATTTTGCTTTTAGGAGCAGTCCCTGGGATTTCCTTCCTTTATCCTAGAGATATAGATTAGATATAGATAAGACTTAGATATATATTTATGGGTAAAGCATAACCATCCTTAACAGGAAAAGCAGCAAATTCAGCCAACAGGGACACCAGGAGTCCTGGAATCATCTCTCCATGGTTCCCTTATTTCCAGTAAAAATGGGAAATTCAATTAATGTATCTAGGAAAGTGGGAATCCACCAGGTTGTGTAAACTGCCAGAGACATGGATAGATGGGAGATTGGGCAGGAATTGTTCATCTGGGATGGAATTCCCAGATTTGCTGTGGCTGCCCCTGGATCCCTGGCAGTGCCCAAGGCCAGACTGGACATTGGGGTTGGACACTGGGGACAGTGGGAGGCGTCCCTGGGTGGGACTGGATGAGCTTTGAGGTCCCTTCCATCCCAAATCTTGGAGCTCTGTATTTATATTTTTCAGTCTTGAGCTTCTCTGTTCACTTACTGAGGAGGAGGCAGGACTTGCCCTTTCCAATCAAATACAAAATGTCATTTTTATCACTGATTTTTGCTGCAATTTGTGAAATTCTCTTAATTGAACTAGAGGTTCAATTCATTAAAGGAAAAAAAAAGT
>NC_046228.1:1320000-1360000 GCF_009819885.2 Catharus ustulatus | reverse complement strand
CAGGCTGGGTTCTCAGCAATCAGCATAAAACTGATGTCTGAGAAAAATAAATTGATTTTATGCTTCTCCCCATCCCCTCTGCAGCACAAACCTTGGCTGGCACAGTTTGTTGGCTGGGCAGGAGGTGATATTTCCTCTGTCTCTTCATCCAGAGCATTTGTTCCTCCTCTCCTGGAGCAGTTGCAGCTCAGGATAATCAGGTGGCTCCTTGATGGAATCACACCACTGCTACCCAGAGCCTCACAAAGCACTGCCAGGGAGTCCTGGGACATCAGCAGGGACTTGACAAGTGCTTTGCAATTCCTCAGACATCCACACACCCAAATCCAGCCCCAACCTGGCTAGGGATGTCCTGGCTTTCCAAGCCTGGAGTGAAAATTCAGCTGAGATGGAGCTGTTGATGTTGAAGGAATCATGGTTTAAATAAAGCCTTGTTTGGGTTTGGGTTTGGAAGTTTCAGTTTGGAAGTTTGAGTTTGGATTTGGGTTTGGAAGTTTGAATTTGAACATTGGGGTTTGGAAGTTTGGGTTTAGGTTTGGAAGTTTGGGTTTGGAAGTTTGGAAGTTTGGATTTGGATTTGGGTTTGGAAGTTTGGGTTCGGAAGTTTAGGTTTGGAGGTTTGGGTTTGGAGGTTTGGGTTTGGAAGTTTGAATTTGAAAGTTGGGGTTTGGAAGTTTGGGTTTAGGTTTGGAAGGTGGGGTTTGGAAGTTTGGAAGTTTGGATTTGGATTTGGAAGTTTGGGTTTGGTTTTGGAAATTTGGGTTTGGGTTAGGGTTTGGAAGTTTGGGTTTAGGTTTGGAAGTTTGTGGTTGGGTTTGGGTTTTGAAGTTTGGGTTTGGAAGTTTGGGTTTAGGTTTTGAAGTCTGGGTTTGGAAGTTTGGATTTGGATTTGGGTTTGGAATTTTGGGTTTGGAAGTTTGGGTTTGGTTTGGAAGTGGGAATCCAGGGGAGCTCCAAGAGCCACTGCTGAGCATCCAGCTCCTCATTTCCATCAGCTCTAAAATTCCACCTGCTCCTGCAATTTGCAAACTGCTCTTGAGGTACTGTGTAAAAAATGGGTCAGGATATCAGTGACTGCTCGAGTTAAACACCCCCTGACTTCCAGGGAGTTCAGCTGCAGAAATACTGCTGGATGAGGTCCAGGGAGAGTTCCTGCTTCTAAGGATAGAATTTGGCCCCACAACCCCCCCAGAAATCTGAAGGGAACCGTGTGTAAAACTGTGTTAAAGCACAGATTGGGAACAGCTCCCATTAATTGGGTTTAATGTAGCTCACACTCAGTGTGAGCCAGCCCGAATGCTCCAGGTGTTAAAAGGAACTTTTTGGTCCATTTTTCACTGAAGTGATGCAGACAGACAGCAAGTTTATATATTATAATCCTGTTTCTGTTTTATTGTATCACATTTTGCAAACATGCATGCACAGGCAATACATAAAATCTCAATGCAAGTGCTGATATTTCATGGATTCACAGCCTGGTTTGGGCTGGAAGGGACCTTAAAGCCCCCCCAGTGTCACCCCTGCCGTGGGCTGTCACCTCCCACTGTCCCAGGCTGCTCCAAGCCCTGTCCCACCTTGCCTTGCACACTTCCAGCCTCATAAAAAGAGCAGAAAATTTGAATTAAACAGTTATCTCTTTACATATCACTTGCTAGGTCAGTCTGGGGTGACAGGTTTAACATGGCTTTAATAATAAAGAAGTCTCAAAATTGCTGAAAATCTTCTCTTGTGTTTGGATTAATGGTTTTCATCATTGCCTGTTGTCAGGAAAATTCTGCAATTTGAGTGTGAATCCGTTCTTCCCAGATCCAAGAACCAGTTTAAGTTTTCTGGCTCAGTGGGAGCTGCTGCTGCAGAGGGCACTGCTGTTTTCTAGGCAGGTTTGGGTATTTCTGAACCGTGGTGCTGGAATGTTTTGGGGTTTTTTTACTAATAGTAATAACAGTGAGAACCAATGAGTGAAAAAAACAACAAGGAAAGTTGTCTGTGTAGTACCCCAGGCTGTGAAAAAGCAGCTGAGGAGGAGCAAGTGTTTATAACTGTCTTTGAATTTGCAAAACTCTGGGGGGAAAACAAACAAACAAAAAGAAAAGCAGGAAAAAAAAACCACAAAAATAAACCAACACGCCAAACAAAAACTAACATTCCCAGCAATCAGTGTTTAGGGGAAGATAAAACCAGTCTGCCTTTAATTCCTCTTAATCAAAGAGATGAAAAAGGGTGGAAAATCAAGCTGTGGGGTTTTTTGAAATTTCCTGGCCCCAAGGTGAGATATAGAGAGGACAGGAAGGGACTGGCACTGGTCCCTCTGCTCTTCCTTCACCAAAAATCCTTGGCAGAGATTCGATACAAATATATATATATATATATATATATGTATGTATAAAATAATTTTTCTGTCTATATATGTATATTTGTATATATATATATTTGTATGTATATATATATATATATATTTGTGTGTATATATCTATATATATAAATAAAATATAATAGATACAATTTAGCAGGAGGTGTCCCTGCCCATGGCAAGGGGTGAAATGATTTTTTTAAGGTCCTTTCCCACCCAGACTATTCTATAACTCCATGATTATTAGTTAGAAGTGTATGATTTTCCTTCTTTGGACTAATTCCCACCTTCAGTTACACTGTTAGAAGTTGCAATACAGCTGGTGTTCAAGTAAAATTGATTTTCTCTCCATTATCCCCGTGGATTTAACATGTTTGTATGGAGAATTAAGGCCCAGTGGGCTGGCAGGGGGAACCTCTGAGCATTTAGGCTTTAATAACAGGTTCAGGGGAATTTATCTGCAAATATTCTTCCCTAGGAGGGTGGGGAGGGGCTGGGGTAGAATTCCCAGAGCAACTGTGGATCCCAGGTTGGACATGGGGTTTGGAGCAGCTGGGATGCTGCAGGTGTCCCTGGGGTCAGGAGCTCACCTGGTGTCTTAGTTTGGAGGAGAGGTGTCTGCTGAGAAAGGCAGGAGCCTGTCTTTGAAATGGAGAATGGAAACCCCCTCCCTCCCAATTATTATAATTTTGAAATCAAGGGGCTCTCAGGCAAAGATATGGGAATTAGGAATAACAGTTCTTTACTAGGGAAATTAAAATAGAAATACAGCACTACAAAGAACAAACCCCAAACCCTGACACAGTCAGAGTACAACCTGACACCCGTCAGGCAGGGTGTTGGCAGCAGTCCCATCCCATGGTGGCTGCATCCTCCTGCAGTGACAGATGTGGCTCAGCTGGAGCAGTGCTCCTGTACAAGGTGCAGTTTCCCTCCGGAGCTCCAGTGGGGATGTGGAGAAATCCGGTTTTCCTCTGGAGTCCAGTGGAGAAAGGGGCTCCCTTAGTGTCCCAAACCCTCTGTTTTTATCTTGGTAAGAAATGTTGGGCTCTTCCCCCTGGCTGGAGCAACTCCCAATGGGATGCAGTAATTTTATCAGTGCCACAGTGGGACTCAATGGCCATGAGCAGAAAATGACTGGCTGGAGGAAGGATGGGCTGTGAAAAGATAAAGAACAATGCCCTGCCTGGTTTATAAACCATGGCCATGAACAGGAGATATCCCATGAGATAAAGAACACTGCCCCAGCTGGTTTATAAAACATGGCCATGAACAGGAGATATCCCATGAGATAAAGGATAAATCCCATTGTTTCAATGGATGCCCATTAGCAGAATATCTCCCACAGAGATCAGGATCACTGCCCCACCAGGTCTCATCAGATACTGATAGAATAGACCTTTTATCACATCCTGTATTGTAACCCAAGACACCTGGTCACCTGGAGGGGGATTTTTGCTGACCCCAGTTGCAGGAAGGACAAAACCTGGTGGTGCTCCCACTGATGGCTCAGCTCAGCCATGGCTCTGCTGGCATCAGCCTCCCCAGGACACTGAGTGGAACCAGAGAATTGCTGGGAGTTTGGTTTTATGTGGGGGTTTTGCAGCACTTTATAACGCTATTTAACAGCAGAAAACATTGGCTGTGAAAACTGGAGGAAGTTCAGGCACCTGATCTGGGCAGGTTGTGCTCACAGGCACTCACTCACAGTTTAATAACAGGATTTGGCACTGCCTCCTCGAGCTGCTTAAACTAATTAATGCCTTTGCTCCCCACAGGATGAAATTGAGTTTTCAGATACATTTCCAAAGTGATGTGCATGATTGCTAAATATTTCATTCTTGTGAACCCTTCACAAGTGTTTTATGTGGGAGCAGAGGCATGGATTTCTCCTGTGTAAAGTGTCCAGTGGCTCTGGCCAGTGGATGATCTGAGTGTGAGAGGATAATCCGTGTCCCTGTGCCAGGGAATTTGGGCATCACTTGGCTCTCTGGGGCTGTGCTGGTGCTGGGGGCTCTGGAGCTGCCCCCTCCTCCCTCAGCTGCTCTGTGTCCAGGTGCTCTTTGCTCCATTTTCTCCCTGATTCCAACAGGTTCCCAAAAGTTTCAGGTCCATCCCATCCCAAAATTGAGGGTAAAAAAGGGATTTTCTGGACTGGGTATTGGCCATAGGGCAGTGACTCCCCAAAACCCCTGAGCATGGGGGTTAAAGTTAATCCTGCCAGATTAAAAAGGTTAAAAACTAATAATAAGGACCAGTTTGATTTGAAATAAACCTTTCTGAAGGAATCACAGTAAACAAAATCTGTTTGCCTAAGGAAACCCTCGTAGCAATCAGGCAGTAACACAACTGCTTGTGCTAATGAACCCAAAGCTGTTAATGTGGTTTCTTCAGTTAAATTGATTCATGAATTTTGAAGAGAACATTATCTAATGAATTTTCTTTGAATAGAAAGCAATTAAAAGGACAAATCAGTCTGATTAACCCCAAAGTCACCCTACTGCCACAAATGGTGTACAGTTTGAAATTATATCATAAAAAACTAGAGCAGATTTGCTATCTCTTTGCCCTCTACTAATCCATGTAAATTAATGAACAACAAAGTTAATTTCTTTGATGACCCTTTTCTCGTATCACCTGGATTATGCTGATGTTTAATTTGCTTAATGTTATAATAAAGACTAAACAGATTTTTTCAATGAAGTGATTATCATTCCCTTCAGTTAAGAAGTGATTTTTATTATTTAACACACACATAACGCCGTATGGGTTTCCTTTAAGAACAAAATCACATTTCTTTACTTTCCTGCGGAAGGTAATCGATGTCTTTTTTGACAACTAAAGAAAGAAAATGGTTTTAATCAGTTTGTTTCTTTGCCAGAGTGGGAGTTTGAGGCTCTCAGCTGGGGGAAGGGGTCTCTTCTCCTTTTTTTTCCCCTTTTTAGTCACCAGCTCACTCCTCTCAGTGAGTTATCCCCCAGTCAGCTCCTCAGAGCTTTTCCAAGTGCCTTGGAAGAGCAAGAGGTGTTCAACCCACCTCAAATCCAAGCAGGACTCTCCCTTTTCCTTCCTTGAAACAATCCTGGGCAGGATAACACCCTGAGATGCTGAAGAAAGCCTCTCCTAATGCACTTTTTAATTCATTATTTCAGCAATTGGAACACTTAAAGCAATTTGCTGCTAACATTAAAATTAAAATAATGGCTGATACATTCTATTTTTTCATTAGGGGTGTGCAGGACATTCAAGGGCACAGCCAGTCCTTGCATTGGCAGTGTGTGCAGTGCTGAGCAGTAGCTTGGGGTCCCACTATAAAATGCAGGATAATTTAGGCTGTGCTGGCCCTGGGGCATCTCTGCCACATCCCAGCTGAAGTTGGGAATTAGCTGGAGATGCCAGGCCTTTCTCAGATAGGTACAGCCACTTATTGCCTCCCTTTTCATTTGGCTCCATGCTAATTTATACTGCACCAATTTAATGGGAAAAGCCACATTGTAGGAGCTAACAGGATAATTGTACTCGGAGCAAATTAAAAATACAGCAAAATCAAAGCCTTAAATCCTTTTTTTTATAGTGATCAGTTGCTCCAAGCGCTCTCTCTAATAATCATGTATTTAAATGTGGTCATACAGGGCACAATAACAGGACAGTGCATCGGGCTGCTCCAGTTTCAATTAGCAAACTGCCACTGAGCCTCGCTTTGTGTTGGGGTTTTTGGCTGTCCCATCCCAATTTCTCCAATCAAGCCATTCTCTCTCTCTTTGCCTTGCAGATTCCTTCACCAGGCAGGTGCTGTGGACGCTGCTGAACGATGTGAAGTTTGGGGAGGCTGTTTCCTACAAGCAGCTGGCAGACCTTGCTGGCAACAGCCGTGCAGCCCGAGCCGTGGGGGGAGCCATGAGGAGCAACCCGGTGAGTGCACCCAAAACTGCATTTAGAGAGCTCTGCAGGCTGAATGTCTTTAGGTTGAATTTATCTGCTCTGAAAACTGGCCTGCCATGAGGAGTAAGGTCATAAGTGTTTGTAATCAGCAATAATGCACAGCCAGTTCAGTGTGGTTTATGCCCGACTGTTTATGGGGTTGGGAAGAGCACAGTTTGTTGTTTTCAAACTTCCTTATGTATTTTTTTGGTCAGGGAAGTCTTTTATCTTACACATGGACCTCAGTTGGCAAATTATGAATGGATTTGGTTGTGTTGAAAAAAGCCCATCCACTCTGGCACAAATACAATTCTGAAAACAAGGCCAGGAGCACCCTGGGACAGTGGAAGTGTCCCTGCCCATGGCAGGGGGTGGGATGGGACTGGTTCCAACCCAAGCCAGTCTGGGATTCTGGAGGTGAGTTGCCTAAATTTGAACCAACTGGAGGGAGCAGCCCTCTAGGTTAGACCTGTGGATTTGGGGAAGATATTTTCTTACCCTGAGTGATCTGTGTGTGCTTTCCCTGTTTGTCTGGGTTTGGCTTTTCAGGTGCGTTCGTGCAGCTGAGTCACCTGGGCTGGGTTGGGATCAGCCCCATCCTGGCTCAGGGGGTTTGGGGGCTCAGGTTTGGGGGTTTGGGGCTCAGGTTGGATGTACCTGCACTGCTGGAGGAGCATCAATCCCTAAACCCACAGAATCACAGAACCCCAGAGTAATTTAGGTTGGAAAGGACCTCGAAGCCCACCTCATTCCACAATTCCCCACGGGTGTCACCCATCCAGGGACACCCACACAACTCAACTTTGAGCCCACCCTGACACTTCCAGCATCCCTCAGCTCTCCCTGTGAGCAGTTCCTAAAGCAGCACCAGCAGTGTTTTGTCAATACCCTGCATTGTACTTGACAATACAAACTATTTTAATATGATGGAATGCTTTCCAATATAATCTGGTGTACATTAAGATAAGGCAATCCAATGCAAACCTACAGGAAACAGTTCTCAAAGAATAACAATCCAGTGTTGTGCAAAAGGAGATGTAATTGCTGTCGCCTAGAAATGTACCCAGCTTTGCCCTCAGGCTGCAGTGGAGCAGCAGCATCCAAAGTAGCGGTAACAGCAGGTTGTGGTGTGAAAATTCCTGCTTTTTCCCCTGTGAGGAAGGATGAAAATAGTTCTGAAAATATACAGCAAAGCTCCTGCAATTTTTTTAAATGGGGTCCTAGTCATTATTGCCATTTCCCAGCCCATACCGTGGCTGCAGTGGTTTCTGTCCCCAGCAGAAAATTTTTAAGCTATAGTTATAGATAATAATGTATAGCTGTAGGGAAAAGGAGCTGTATTAATATAATACCACCTCAATATTTCATCATAGAAAGCTGATGATTAAAAAAAAAAAAAAAATCAGTGCTGTAATGAGAGTCCTGCCCATCTCCAACCACAATTTTGCCACTGCTCATCTCCTGGAGGTAATCTGAAATTCCATCCATATTCCACATGCAAACACACACACACACACCGTCCTTTTGCACTTCACTGGGAGCAACTGTTCCCTGCTCCTCATATTTCCCACAGAAATGTCTTCTCCTGTGAGCCATCATGGGCAGGCTGCCTGTGCCTCGTACACACGGATTTTATGCATGAGGTGAAAGATAAAGATAAAATGTGGCACTGCAGAAACCCCCCTCACCTTTGTTATTTCTCTGTATAAAGCCGTCAACTCTTGTGAAAACAGATTTTCTGACCCAATTTGCAACTCCACGTTGCAGCCTCATAGAAATCTGATTAAAGAAAACATTGAGAGGTCAGAGATTGCTCAACAACCACTCAGGGTCTGAACCCCAAACCCATCCCTGGAAGTGCTCAAGGGTGGATGGGGTTTGGAGCAGGTGGTGTGGTGGTGGATGGATTTGTGAAAAACCTCATTTAGTGAGGGTGGTATACCAGGAAAAAGGATTCTTTGAAATAACCTGAGCATCACAGTGTCCCTCAAGCACTTGGATAAAATCACAGACTCACCTTTCTCCCTCCTGTGCATCAAGGTTTAGTCTTTAATTTGGGTGGTGTGCATTCCACAGGTTGCAGCTGGGGTGTTTCATTCTCATAATTCCTGGGTTGACCTCCAGCTTCACAAGAAGGTGGAAGAGGTGCCAGCAGCAGTTTGTGCCCAGGACAGGGTGGGGATGGCTCCCCTTTCACAGCAGAGACTTCTCAGAGTTTCACACTGACTGCAAGGTCTGTGGTCCTCAAAGGGAACCCACAAAGTTCAATTAAAAATCTCATTAGACTGGTAGAGGAGGATCAAAAAGAAATCACAGGAGCTCATGGGAAATGGAGAATGTTGGGCTGATTAGTCCAAGGCCATCCTAAATGAGTGTTCTGGGCCTTAAATAAGATGTCTGCTTGTGGCACTCAGAGCTGCCTTTGCTGGGTCTGTGCTGTTCCTTGGGCTCACCCCAGCCAGGGCACAGCCTGCTCCTGGTACCAGTCTGTCCTAAATTGAGGATTTTACACCAATCCATCCTGAATCATGGATAGAACGTTGAGCTAAGGCATGGATGTTCAACCAGAATGTTTTGAACACTGGGAGAGCAGTCGTGTGTTTGTGAGAAAATTGTGGTGGGTGGATCTGACACTCTGTGGGCACAGGAAAGGACTTGTGAGTTCATCCACAGAACCAGGGAATGTCCTGGGCTGGGAGGGACCCACAGGATCACCAGTGCAGCTCCTGTCCCTGCACAGACACCTCAAAAAGCCCACCCTGGGCACCCCTGGGAGCTCTCTCCAAACTCCTGGGCTGTTCCCATTCCCTGGGCAGTGCCAGCACCTCTGGGATGAACCTTTCCCTGCTGTTTTCATTCCCAATGCCTTTTCTTCCTTTGGTGGCCAGTGATAAGCTGAGAGCCACGCTGGTCACATCACAGGGTTTGTTTCTGCTGGATCCCTTCCAGCCCAAGCCAGTCTGGGATTCTGGGACATGAGCAAACCACAGGACTGATTTTTGCTGAGTGTGTCCCAGTGTGATCCCTGAGCTGTTTCCAGCATGGATTCAGGAGCTCTCCAGCCCTTCAGCCACACCATGGGACGGTTCCCTCACCTCAACCTGAACACTGGGAACAACCAGAATTCCCTAAAAGCAGTTCAGATGATCCATCCTGTGAGCAGGGAGTTTCCCCCCACCTCTTTTCCCCCCTAAACAAACACACTGTGGAGGAGTTGGTTTATTCACAGATCGCCAGGAGCTTTAATGACCAGCCCAGCCTTGTTCTGCCACTCACCCAGATGGCTGTTGATAAAGATTTAGCATCATGTTCCGAGTGTCAGGGCTGTCAGTAGTGCTGAACCATTTGACCAGAAGAAAAAACGCACAGGGAGCTATTGATTACGGCTTCTCAGTGTCACTTGTTCACCAGGATTTAGGTATTGATGAGGCTGCGAGTGAAAACAAGCTCTTTCCCTTGTGGGCCTCTCCCCAGAAGAACAAAAGCAAAGTTGGAGGAAATATTCAGCTGGTGCCTGAATCAGAGGGACTCCAGCATCGATCCCAGGGCTCCTTCATGTTATTTTTTTGTTGGAGACAAATCTGTGGGTTTGGAAGTTTTGCAGCGTTTGAGGTAGGGGCTGTGTGTGTGATGGATTCGTGGAGGAGAGGAATTAGATTTCACAGCATGAAGATTTCTGCAGCACTATAATATTATGAGCTGCTTGGTTATTGATAAAAATTACATTAAATGTAGCTGAGGCATTAAAGCTCCAGACTAGGGTAGTTCTCCCTCTAAAATGTCCTTAGGGCCCTAATAAATTTTAGCAGGTTTAATTATTTTAGTAGGCTGAACGTTGTCACCACAATTAAGCCAAACTGAAGCAATATTCAATATTTTTAAATTACAGCACTGGCATGGTCTTTGTACCATTTCTACACCCAGAGCTGTGGAGGGTGACAGATGGGTGCTTGTGTTGGGACAGTCTCAGCATGGAATTCTTTGTTTTGGGCATGGAGAAGTGGCATTAATTTCATTCCTCCTCTCTTGCTTGGTGGTGACAGCTCAGCCCCATTTCCCTGTGCTGTGAGCAGGTCATGATCCCACCCAGGGATCCTCCAAAACCCCACACCTGAAAATATAAAAATAAAGGCCTTTTTTTTTTTTTCTCCACCAAGATTTATAACCTTGCCACCAAAATCTGCTGCTTTACTGTGTGTATTTTTAAAGAATTGCAGATGAACCTCAGAGATGTTTTACAGTGTATTATTATGGCTTTGTCACTCAAGCCAAGCCTCCTGCAGTAACTGCAGGGAGTGTAAAGGCAGAGAAACCCCAAACCAGAAAAACACTTGTTAAAAAAAAGCACTAATTTCTTTGAAGAAGTCATAAAGCAGCTGTGGGATGGCCTGGCATGGAGCAAAGCTTTCATTGGTACTCATTGGAGTTGTCACAGATGCAGGAATCACTGGAGGCACTGCCACCTCCAAATAAAGCAGATTTTGGAAGCATTTTTTTATTTTAACCTTGATCAACAAGAAGCATTTGTGTGTATTCCCATTTAATGTGGGCTGAGATTAAGATTTTAAATTTCAGGCATTGAAATTAGGTAAACTGAAAGAACACCCCCCAAAAAAACCTCTCTCAATTTATGGTCTGGCCAGGAGCTGCTCAGCTACTTTGGGGTTTGTACATCCCAGACTCAAATACACCTCAGTGCTTGAACTGTGTGATTAAATGGGATTAAAGTAAGGGAGGGTGAAGTGTTTAATTTTTCTCTGTGTCTACACAGAAATAAATTGCAATTTTTGACTTGAAATGCCCAGCTTTGTGAGAAGTGCCCTTTTGGGTGAGTGGTTGTTGTCCCAGCTCCATGGCTGCAATGCCATTACTATGCAGTTACCAAAACACACCCAGGATTAGAGATGATGTATTGCAGTTTTTATGGTGTGTACTTCAGCTATGATAATCACCTGTAATAAAAAATCTAAAAAAAAAAAAAACAAACCCACGTTTATGTTCTTCTCTGCATTATCAGTCCATTATGTAACTTCAGCATTGATTTTGCAGAATCTGTGTTGTGTGATTATAAATTATAGGGAATAGAAGCCAGAGAGGGGGAAAAAGTTCTTTCAATTGGTTAGGTCAGAATCAAACTTCTCCTGTTAAGGGCTTTTAAAAATTCACAGCCCATTTTGGATTGACTTGCTGCTAAATAATAAATTGTGCCTTGGTCCTCTAGAGAATTTCTCCAGGGTGCACATGAAGGTGCTACAGCAGGAAGATCTGCTGGGGAGCTGAGGCACTGGGATCCCTTCTCAAAAATCTGTTTTATCCCAGAAATCTTCTAGTCCTGGGATGATCATGGAATCCCAGAATGGGTTGAGTGGGAAGGAACCTTAAAATTCATCCCAAATCCCACCCCTGCCATGGCAGGGACACCTCCCACTGTCCCCAGTGTCCAACCCCAATGTCCAACTGGCCTTGGGCACTGCCAGGGATCCAGGGGCAGCCACAGCAAATCTGGGAATTCCATCTCAGCCAGGGAACAATTCCATCCATGTCCAATGTAAATAGTTCTGCCTGTGCATTTTGGGTCTGGGAGGATTCATTCCCCACCCTGGGCACTGAGGGCTCAGCTGGCTCAGGGCAGCAGAACCTGGTGCTGCAGGGAAGATTTTATATATGGGATTTAATATCTCAGGTTCATCCTTTTCAAGACTTTACATCATTTTTATGTATTAAAATTCCTCTCCATGCCTATTTTTTCTCGAGAACTGGGGTGGTCTCCAGGGGTGGTGGTGGAGACCATTGCTCCCACTTCTCCATTTTTCTTGTGTTTGTGCTCTGATGTGGCTGCTCCATGTCCCTGCTATCCCAGAGCTGGATTTTAGAGAGCTGCATTTACAGACTCATGAAATCACAGCTCCATCAGGCTGGAAAACACCAAACCCATGCAGAGATCCCCTCCAGGACCACATCCCACTGCTGCTGGCTCACCCTCTGCTCCTCCTGGGTTCTGGGGTGTTTTGCAGATCCCCATCCTCATCCCGTGCCACAGGGTGATCCGTAGCAGTGGGGACACTGGCAACTACGGTGGGGGACAGCTGCTGAAGGAGTGGCTGCTGTCCCACGAGAAGCTGCAGAAGGAGAAGCTGCAGGAGGAGAAGAAGCCGGCGCGTCCCTGACCAGCCGCGACACGCAGCCACGGCTCCTTGGCTCGTAGCAAAGCTCTCAGATCACCCAGCAGAATTCAGGAAAAAATGGTAAATATTTGAGTGACACAGAAATATAATGCAGCATCCAAAGTGAAATGTGTGGTGGCACCACTATATTAAAGAAGCAGGATGTGTCCTGGGGGAGGCAGCTCGGCTGCCCTTTCTTGTTTTTACATTTTACAGCAGAATGACTACAGCGATCCAGGCCTGTTGTGCATGGATTTTGTTCCCATCTCCAGCCCTGTTTTGTTCTATTTTTAATGTCCATTAAAGCAGGGATAAGGGAGTGGGAGGGACGTGGCAAATGTGAGGTGGAAGCTTCCCCCTGAGGAGCGTCTGGCTCGCGGTGAGTGGCCCAGCCTGGCACACCAGGCTCTGCCAGCCCCTGCCCAGCTCCCCCTCCCCACTCTGGGGCATAAAATGAGTGAAGGGAGCACAGTGAGATCTGTGCTGAACACTCCTGATTTTTCTTTGGAGATGGGATTTTTTTTTTTTTTTTTTTTTTTTTTTTTTTTTTTTTTTTTTTGGTAGAGATGTTGCTGACAAACTGTATATTTTGGATAAGCAGTTTGATTAGCCTGAAAAGCTCATCGTAGTTGCTTCCTTAGCAGCAGCACATTCCTTTATCATTTCAGTTTTCCTTCAGATTTCTGCATTTCTCTGTTACCCAAAGCTTTATTTCCTGTAGCCTCTCTGTTGGAAGGATTCAAGAGACATTAAAGCTAAATTTTGAGGTGGTTTTAGCAGGGTTCTCTGCGAGTACGAGCCACCAGAAACTGAAATTTCCAGTATGGGAATCGTAAATTCTAACATGGAAATACTGATTTTTTTATGTGTTTTATCATATTTTCACGGATGTCTCTTTAGAAGGGCCATTGCTACCCCCCAAAAAATTATTGTGTGGCAGTGTGTTAGTTAATCCAGGATTATTGATTCCTCAGAATTACTTCAATAAAAAAACTGCTTTGCATGTGCAAGTGTCTTTGGGTCTGTTTATAAATAAAACACAGGGTGTGATATATGGGGAAAATAAACTATACCCCACTGTACAATATAAAGCTGTATTTTTATCAAGGGTTTCTCGTGGCGATATAAAGCACAGAAGCAAAGCTCAAGTGGTTTGTACGTGTCACCAGAACCCCGAGATAAAAATACGGCCTTATAATATGTACAGTTTGGGTGTATTTTATTATTTTTTTATATCTCTAATACATGCTACCACCAAAAGCAGGCGGCAGCAAATGTCAACTTTAACCTTTCCCACATTTGCATCCCTCCATGGGTTTTTTTTTCAGGTGTTTGGACTTTTTCAGGGATGTGACTTTGTTTTGTGGGATGGGGTGGGGAGCACTTGGGTTGGGGCAGGTAATGCCTTTCCCGGGGAAAAAGCCAATTTTGGGAGTGAAATCCTGTTCTGGGCCAGAGATTGGGGCTGGGCAGGACAGGCAGGGATGGACAAGGAGGGGATGGGCAGGGACAGGCACAGGGACAGGACAGGGACAACAGGGGATGGACAGGGAAAGGGGACAGGGTCAGTCAGGGGTGGAGAGGGCAGGTGGACAGGGACAGGGACAGGGACAGGGATGGACAGGGACAGGGACAAACAGGGACAGGGACAGGGACAGGGACAGGGACAGGGACAGGGACAGGGACAGGGACAGGGACAGGGATGGACAGGGACAGAGAGACAGGGAGACAGGGACACAGGTTCAGGGACTGAGGGACAGGGATGAGGGACCCGGATAAGGGATGGGGACAGGGACAGGGATAAGGGACAAGGGGATAGGGATAAGGGACAGGGACAGGGGTAAGGGACAGGGACAGGGAAAAGGGACAGGGACGGGGGGACAGGGATAAGGGATGGGACAGGGGCAAAGACAGGGATAAGGGACAAGGGGACAGGGATAAGGGACAGCAACAGGGGGACAGGGACAGGGACAGGGACAGGGACAGGGACAGGGACAGGGACAGGGATGAACAGGGACAGAGAGACAGGGAGACAGGGAGACAGGTTCAGGGACTGAGGGACAGGGATAAGGGACCCGGATAAGGGATGGGGACAGGGACAGGGATAAGGGACAAGGGGATAGGGATAAGGGAGAGGGACAGGGATAAGGGACGGGGACAGGGACAGGGACACGGAAAAGGGACAGGGACAGGAGGACAGGGATAAGGGACAGGGACATGGACAGGGATAAGGGACAGGACAGGGACACAGGGACAGAGGGACAGGGACAGGAATAGGGACAGGGATAAGGGACAGGGACAGGGACAGGGACAGGGACAGGAGGACAGGGATAAGGGACAGGGATAAGGGACAGGGACAGGGACAGGGACAGGGACAGGGACAGGGACAGGCGCTGCAGTTCCGGCGCTGCCCGACAGAGGGCGCGCTGGGGGCGCGGCGGGGCCGGGTCCCCCCAGGTTTGGGGGTCTGGGGGGTTCTGGGGGGGTTTGGGGGGGCTTCGAACAGAAATAACCCAAATACACACCTGGACATCCAAATACACACCTGGACATCCAAATACACACCTGGCATCAGCGAAAAAATACCTGTGTTTGTGTGTACATATATACATATGTACATATATACATACATATATACTCATATATACATCTATATAAAATACTAATTATACGAATATATCAATTATATATATCATATATTGTGTGTATAAATAAAATAGCAATAAAATAAAATAATGCAGCACCAAGGAGGTGCAGGGATTGGGGGCTGGGTTGGGTTTGGGTCACTCTGTGCCCCCACAGATGCCCAGGGCTGCCCATCCCGTGGGTGGGATTTTGGCAGGTTCTGGAGCTGATGGAAACACCCCCCACTCTCTGATGTGCCAAACCAGCCCCTGCCCCCTGGCAGGCTCCACTGTCGGGCTTTTTTCCTGGGAATTGGGATCCCCTGCCCTGTCAGTGCCCCCACCCAGCCTGGCACATCCCACACCAGCACCCTGCTCCAGCCCTTCCCAGGGATAATGAAAGATTCAAAAATAATATTTGTTTTGGCAGAATTACACTGAGAATGGAATAGATGCCCTTGACCAGCAAGAAGCTGAATTTTGCAGCAGGTTCTTTTTTTATTCCCCCCCATACAAACAGACTCTGCAGCCAGTCCAAGGCAAATGGGAATATTTTTGAAGGACTCTCTTGTATTTCCTGCATCGGATTTGCAGCACAACTGGAACCACACTGGTTGTACTGTTCGATGAAAAATGCAGATTCCAGCCCATGTATCAATCCCAACTGGAAAAGGGCCCCAGGCCTCAGGATTGTTACAGATCACTTCCATGCACGCCGAGTTTGCGGCGTAATGAGCTCACACTGGAGGCATCTCGAACAGAAAACCAATTCATTGGTGTGCTGGGGACCTTCCTCGATGTGTGCCCAAATTTCCTGGGCTTTGGAATTAGAGGAATTAGTCATCTGATAGTGGCGAGAAAGATCTGGCCTCTCAAAGTTTCCATTTCATTTTTTTTTAAGCAGTTCTCAAGCATCAGGAACTTTTTTTAGGTGATAATTGGTATTTGCTTTATCAGTGGAATTGCTGGTGTGGTAGGACACATCACTTCCCAAATTATGTTAAGTTATAAATGAGGGGTGATGTTAAACTATTGGGTTTTTTGACATCTATTATGATTGTTATTTTTATTATTGTCATCATTACTTTTATGATCTTTAAGATCCTTTTCACCCCAAACCATTCTATGCTGCTGTGATTATTATTTCTTCTAGGAAAATCACAGATTGTTACTTTTAATCATTTTTACCACTATTTTAAATTTATATTTCCTATAAATATTGTGTTGCACCCAGCTCCAAGAGACTTGGTGTTAACATGGTTGTTTATTGGGAGAGGGGATGTGGCAAAACTGCTTCCTTAAAATGCAAAAATTAGTAAACTTTTAGAAAAATCCTTAAAAACTTAAAGCACAGTATTCCAAGGGGATCCTGGAAGATTTAGGGACTATTTCAGGAATAATTTCCCAACAACAACCTTCCAGGAATGCAAACCTCCTGGAAGAATTGTGGGTTCAGGTTCAGCTGGGATCGTTTTTATTGTCCCACGGCTCCATTTCCATTCTGTACTCCTTATTTTTATATATTTTTTCCTCTTTTTTTAACATTTTTTAATCTTTTTTTTTTTTTACTCTTTTTTTCCCTCTTTTTACTTTTCTTTTTTTTCTCTTCTTTTTTCTCTTTCTCTTTTTTCTCTTCTCTCTTTTCTTCTCTTTTTTCTTCTTTTTTTCTCTTCTTTTCACTTTTTCTCTTTTTCCTTTTCTCCTTTTTCTTTCTTTTCTCCTCTTTCTCTTTTTTCTTTTTTCTTTTTTCTTTTTTCTTTTTTCTTTTTTCTTTTTTTCTTTTCTCTTTTTTCTTTTTTCTTTTTTCTTTCTTCTTTTTTCTTTTTTTCTTTTTACTTTTTTCTTTTTTTTCTTCTTTTTTTCTATTTTTGTCCTTTTTTCTCTCTTTTTTTTCTTCTCTTTTTTTCCTATTTCTTTTAATTTTTTTTCTCTTCTTCATCTTTTTTTTTTCTTTTTTTCCTCTCTTCCTCTCTTTTTTCCCCCAGAAGCTCCACCCTCTCAAAACCTTTACCCCCTCCCTATGCCCAAACCTTGCCTCTCCACGCTCTTGCTTTTTCCCACCCCAACTTTTATCCACCCTCAAATCCTCTCTTCCCTTTTTCCACTCCTCCAAAACCCCAAATTGTTCCTGCAGAGCCACCAAGGACGAGCATCCTCGGCCCCATCACTGCAGGGAGGGACAGGAGCCACCACATTTTGTACGTTTTTTACATTTTGTGCATTTTTCACATTTTGCTAATTTTGCACATTTTGAACATTTTGCTCATTTTTCACATTTTGCTCATTTTTCACATTTTTCAGATTTTGCACATTTTACTCAATTTGCACACTTTTCACATTTTGCTCATTTTGCACATTTTGCTCATTTTGCACATTTTGCTCATTTTGCTCATTTTGTACACTTTTCACATTTTGTACATTTTGCACATTGTGTACATTTTCTACATTTTGTGCATTTTTCACATTTTGCACACTTTACATATTTTTCACATCTTGTACACTTTTCACATTTTGCTCATTCTGCACATTTTTCACATTTTTCAGATTTTGCACATTTTGCTCAATTTGCACACTTTTCACATTTTACTCATTTTGCTCATTTTGTAGACTTTTCACATTTTACACATTTTGTACATTTTTTACATTATGTACATTTTTCACATTTTGCTCATTTTGCACACTTTTCATATTTTGCACATTTTGCACATTTTGCTCATTTTGTACATTTTTTACATTTTGTACACTTTTCACATTTTGCACATTTTACTCATTTTGCACACTTTTCACATTTTGAACATTTTGCACATTTTCTACACTTTTCACATTTTGCACATTTTGCACATTTTTACACTTTTCACATTTTGCTCATTTTTCACATTTTTCACATTTTGTACATTTTGAACATTTTGCTCATTTTGCACATTTTCCTGCTCCCCCAGCCGGAGTGATGCACTGATGGGGAACCAGCGCTGCTCCCCAGCCTGATCCCGAGCAGCCCCCGTCCCGTGGCAGGAATTTGGAGGAATTTGGGGGAATTTGGGGCCGGAGGAACTGCCCAGCCCGACTGGAGCCGGAGGTCTGCGCTCCATCAGCCACGGCCGGGATGCAGGAGCTGGACCAGGAGGTGCGAATTGACGTGAGGGGATGCTGGCAGCACCTCGGGCTGATGAAAGGACATTCTTAGCGAGCCCTTAACGTTTCTCATTAATGCCTGAGGTTTTGCGCTGAAAAAAAACAGAAGACAAAAAAAAATTTAAAAAAAAAAATCCACCTGGGCAGTAATTAAGATCGATCCCGTGCGTGGAGTTATCAATTTTTAAAACATCTTTAAGTGCCTTATTTAGTTATTTTAAACAGGGCTTTTTATTTGTTGCTGTGAGTTTTCCTGGAGGAGATGGGAGTGTGAGGGACTCCTGGATCAGTCAGCATCCTGCAGGACAGGAGATGCTGTTCCACCCTGGGATGCTACTCCACCCTGGGATGCTGCTCCTTCCTGGGATGCTGCTCCATCCTGGGATGCTGCTCCTTCCTGAGATGCTGCTCCATCCCAACATGCTGCTCCATCCAGGGATGCTGCTCCATCCCAACATGCTGCTCCGCCCTGGGATGCTGCTCCTTCCTGGGATGCTGCTCCACCCTGGGATGCTGCTCCTTCCTGGGATGCTGCTCCATCCCAAGATGCTGCTCCATCCTGGGATGCTGCTCCTTCTTGGGATGCTGCTCCATCCAGGAATACTGTTCCATCCTGGGATGCTGCTCCATCCCAAATTACTGCTCCATCCTGGGATGCTGTTCCACCCTGGGATGCTGCTCCAACCTGGAATGCTGTTCCACCAGGGATGCTGCTCCATCCCAAATTACTGCTCCCTCCTGGGATGCTGCTCCAGCCCGGGCAGCCCATCCACTTCCAGGGAACCACTGGTATTGCAGCTAGAAACGTTTTTTGTTTTTTGTTTTGGGGTTTGTTTTGGTTTGGTTTTTTTGGGGTTTTTTTTTTGTTTTTTTCTGAAATTCTCGCTGCAAATTGCAGCAGGGCGGATGGAAGAGGAACTGCTGCTCTCTGGGATGGCGAGGGAGGAACGAGGAGGAGGAAGGGGAGGAAGATTTTCCCAGCCCCAGGATGGGGCTCAGCCCAACTTAGGCACCAGCTGAGGGCAGAGTGGCTGTGAGAGGTTGTTAAGTTTAATTAAAATGAGCCTCAGCATGACCCCGGGTGCAGAGCTGCAATCCTTTTATCTATGATGTAATTCCCATTTCCGATGGGGCCGGGATGACCGAATTCCACACGGAATCTCTCTCTCTCCCTTCCCAGTCTGGCACTGCAGCCCCTCTGGAACCAGCCCTGCTCAGATCCAAGGCTGGAACATCACAGCAGGACTGGGAGTGGGAATCCCAAGTGGGGTTGGATCCAGATTTGACTTAAATCTTTCAAACTCTGGTGAGCAAAAGGAAAACCTGCTGTGTTTCCATTGGTGCAGCCTGGGATGTTCTGGAAAATTGATTTTGTGGATTGCCCAGTTTTACTGTGGCTGCCCCTGGATCCCTGGCAGTGTCCAGGCCAGGTTGGACACTGGGATTGGACACTGGGGACAGTGGGAGGTGTCCCTGCCATGGCTGGGGTGGGATTTGGGATCCCTCCCAGACCAAACCCATCCATGATTCTGTGATTCTACAACTTTGTTCTCAAGGCTGAGCCTTTCCAGGAGGTTCAGTGTTGATTATGACCTGTGATTTTTGGAAGCATAACCCCTAACATGGTCTTTATTTCTGCTTTCATGAATCAAACACATTTTATGTGCTTTTGATACCCATTAAAATTGGCTTCAATGAGCATGGTAAGTGCAGGCTGAATTTTGGGGGCAGTGGGCACACAGCAGTAGTTAAATGACAAAATTAGTTAGTTTCAGTAGTTAAATGACAAAAAAAAAATGGTGGGAAAAAAATATTTCTTCACAATGCCCAGAAAAAAAAATCCCTTTATCCAGTCTGAACAAAATCCTCATGAGAAAAAAAAAAAAGAAATTGATGACAAAACCATTTTAATTTTTACTTAGAGCAAATTTTTCCCATGAGGGACCCGGGTCAGCAGCTCACGCAAAGTGCAGTGGCCTGGAGTTGTGTGGGCAGAGCCCTCAGGAGGTTCAGGGCTCTGCAGGAATTAATGGGACACTGCAGCGTGAGTTGCTGCACCAAAGCATCATTTACAGACAGGGTCAGCACCAGGTGACCACAGACTTGGTGCTCCCCAGCCGGAATGGGGATGATGCTCAGTAATCAGCTGGGAGGGCTGGAAAGCAGCTCCTGTGCCCTGTGCCCTGTCCCCTTTGCTCCTGGTGCCCCAGGATGAGGAGCAGAGGGAGGGGAGCCCAGGGGCCAGCGCTCTAATTCACAGGCAGCCAGCACAGCTCATGTCCCAGCCTGGCCCTGGGCTGCAGGGGACACCAGCACAGGCACCTCGTGCTGCCCAGGGGCCTGGCAGGGTCAGGGCTGTGCTGAGGACACTGAAAATGCCTCTTGTTTTATCTAGAACCTGCAGAAATTTGGCCTGAACGCAGCTGAGCCGCTGTGGCTTTCACTGCTCTTCAAAGGCTCTCTGAAATGTATCCTTCCTCACATAAATAAATTTTAAAATATGTAATACAGAGTGTCTGAGTGTGTAATAATATATCATGTATAAATTAAGTTGGAGGGAGAAGACCATGTGTGGTGGGGACCCCTCTCTGATGGAACATCCAACCAAGGGTGGATTTCCACCACTGAAAGTGTTCATTTGGGCTGGGTTTTTTCAAACTTTTATTCAAATATTACCATCCTGAGCACCCACTGAGTGGATCAGAGGATTGAGCACTGGTGAGCAGAGATCTTCAGGAGCTCCATGGCTGCACTTTGGAGCAGCATCAGGAGAAGTGGGTTAGGAGACAGAATCTCAATCTCTGCCTAGCAAAGTGTCCTGATTTTCTTAGCACACACAATTCCTGATCTCAGGGACTTTGGGCTTTTTACTTTCTGTATAAAAAGTGAGGAGATGAACCCCAGACATTCCCAGTGGCTGTGACAGATGGGTGGCAGAAGGGATGGGATTCATCATGGAATAGTGGGGAAATAGAAAAGTATCCTGATTTTTATCTAGGAAATAAACAGATAGATTAGATAGATAGATGGATGGATAGATAGATAGATAGATAGATAGATAGATAGATAGATAGATAGATAGATAGATAGATGGATAGATAGATAGATAGATAGATAGATAGATAGATAGATAGATAGATAGATAGATAGATAGATAGACAGATAGATAAATAGATAAATAGATAGATAGATAGATAGACAGATCCATATCTGTGTCATCTACATAGATACAAGATGAGTCCCCACTCTCATGTCCCAGGCTGAGAAAAACCCCATGCAAAGAATTAAATCTACAGAAAGTTCTGTTTAACTGGGACCAAAATCAGCCTGGAAAATAAGAACAAAAGGTGAAATTAAACTGATTAATTGGCCATGGAAGTCTGCATTTTGCAGCCTTTAAGCTGCATTTTGCAGCAGATTATTGTGCAAACATAAGTGCAGAAGAGGATGGGACTGCAGTGAGGTTTGGACCTCGGAGTGTCTCAGCCTGGAGATCACATCTGTCTGCACAGGAAACTCCAGACACGTTTGCTCCCTCCCCCAGCTGTTTACAGCCTGTTTATCCTCTACAATGAGCAGCCTAAAGCCAGCCTGAGCTGCTGAAGAAGGGGCTGCCTTCAGGAGGAGCAGGCTGTTAATTGAGCAGCTCCTCAGCAATCAGTCTTCCCTTCCCGATGACCAGCAGCCTGCCTCCAACCTTCTGGCTGTCAGGAAAATTGTGACAAGGCAAATGTCAGATCATGTGGAGCCTTCTGAATGTTTTTGACCCCTTCAATCTGTTTTCCAGCCTGGGTATGGCAAAGAAGCTGTGTTGGACTAATTGGTTGTCTCTCTTCTCCAGGCAGAGGATAAAGTCCAGGTACATCATCTGATTCTTTTGGATGAGCAGCATCCTGTCTTTCACAGCTTTATGTCGTGTCAACCACTGCAGGATTGCTCTGGAAAAGCCTTTTTTTGCCAGAGCTGGAGCAGAAGATGTAGAGATCCTACGGCCTCTCATCTGCCGGGGTTGAGCAGTGCCCAGCAGAGGCTGCAGCCTCTCTCTGTTACCAAAGAAAATCTGATTCATCTCCACTGAAACACAAAATATTGCAGCTGCCAGGAGGAAGAGATAGCTTGGAAATGCTGCACTTCCTTTTTTTTTTAATTTTGTTTTAACCAATACACTTCCTTTCAGGTTGAATATTCTGTGTTTGAAATGACTGAATAACCATTGATCTCAATTTCACTAAACTGCCCTGCTCTCTGCCCAGTAGCTTTTATCCTGGCCAGTGTTTTGAATTGTTTCTTGCCAGTCAGTGGCAGTAAAACAATATGAGAATATCAGGCTGAATTTGGTAACCTGGGAAAGAATAAAAATACAGAGCTATGGGGGAGCAGTGTTGGGTGAAACTGGCTGGAAACTTCAGAGCCAAATTGTCCCCAGACATCAGAAAATGGTGTAGTGAATGGAATTATAGAGTCATGGAATGGTTTGGGCTGGAGGGACACCAAATCCCATCCAGTGCCACCTCTGCCATGGCAGGGACACCTCCCACTGTCCCCAGTGTCCAGCCTGGCCTGGGCACTGCCAGGGATCCAGGGGCAGCCACAGCAAATCTGGGAATTCCATCCCAGCCCAGCCAGGGAACAATTCCTGCCCAAAATCCCAACTAACCCCATAGTTCCTGATATTCAATCTAAACCTGCTCCCAGTTTAAAGCCATTCCCCCTTTTCCTGGCACCCCAGGCTCTGTAAATCATCTCTCTCCATCTTTCCTGTGGCTCCCTTTAGGTCCTGGAAGGCTGCAATGAGATCACCCCAAAGCTTTTTAAGGAGGAGAAAGTTTATCTACATTTCCCTTTTACCTGAGAACAGCCACCAGACTCCCCCAGCCCTCTTGCACAAGCAAGCAGAACTTTTCCAAGCACACAGACCCAATTATCCCGACGCCGCGTTTTTGTTTAAGCATTAAAATTCAGGGCCTAAACACTCAGTTGGCAATTGGAGCTCAGAACATGCACGTTGCAAATGTGGATATATCTCACCGAGTACACAGCCCATAAAATATGTAGTCTAAGATCACTCATTTATTTAAAGATGCTTTTTACCTCAGATGGAAAACGACACAAATCTAAATATTACAATGCCGAGTAATGTGTAACTGTCTGTGTGTTATAGCCTTAACACCACACTTTTGATGCAGAAGAGATATAGCAGCTGCACTTTAATTTCAAGCAAATTGATCCCAGATGTAAATGTTGTTTTGTTACATGGAAGATAGTGCACAGGTAAAGCAAATATCATTGGTTTATAGTCCAACAGAGTGTTGCAACAGGATCCCCTGCCCCGGCACACATAAAAGTGGGGAGGCTGCAGAAGAGACAGCTTTGCTTCCTACCCTTTCAAATCCAACCACCTGTGATCTAAGGAGCTGTTTTGAAGCCAGGAAAGCGTCGTGGTTTGTCAATTGTCCTGCAGGCAGAAATCTAAATTTGGCTTGTTTTCCGCTCCTTTCACCGCGCGTTTTGTCGACGCGGTTTTCTCCCGACGCGTTTGTGTTTGGCATGAAAGGATAAGAAAAACCCCTGGATTTACTGACTCAGGAAACCACTCCTTTCAAAGGAAAAATAATAGTGGTAATTGGGCTTCGCTTTGCCTGCAGATACCCCAACGTCTGTGGCACCGTGGGCAATGTATAAACAGCAAAATCATTTCTTTATTGTCTCCTGCCTATGGAGGATGGCAAAGCCCAAATATCCTGCTGTCACAGCTCTGCTTTTGAACAACAGGCCTTCTTATTCTCTCTAAAACAGAGCATCCTGCTCATCCAAGGAGGAGAAACCCACAAAAAAAACCTCACCCCATTTCTGCTGTCCAGTGTCAGCTGCCATCCAAGACATTTCTCAGCTCAATTATTTCTCCTGTTTTAAAATTTGCAGGTGTAGGATTGAGTTCCCCGTGTGGGATCTGCCTGAGCAGCCCTTCCCAGGGCAGGCTGGGTGCTGTTTTTCCTGCAGGATGGCTGGAAAAGGGGTGCCAGTGATGGCCCTTGGTTCTCCCCTCCCCTTCTCCATCCTGTGAGCTGGATTCCTCAGAGCCAGTGTTCCCTGCTTTTATTTCCTATTGAAAATTGAGAGGCAGCTTACAGGAGTGCCAGGACACAGGAATGGTTTCCCAGTGCCAGAGGGCAGGGCTGGATGGGATTTGGGGCAGGAATTGATCCTTGGGAGGGTGGGGAGGCTGCCCCATCCAGGATTTTACGATTCTGAGCATTTCTGGTGTTTTCACAAAGTAAAATTGTGGGAATACTGCTCTTGGATCCTAAAAAATCCTTATAAACTGATTTTAAGTGATTGAAGTGAAACTTTTGGGATTTCCTGCTTGCCAGCCATGCTGCTCTAACTCCATTTCCTCTGAATCACTGGAGACAGAGCAGTGCCCGAGGTGTGCAGTGGATGTGTGGCCTTTCAAACACCACAACATCTGGATAGATGTGTGTGTAACACACACAAAGGTGGTGCTGAAGGACAGGTACTCCTGCACAGTATTTTTTCCCCCTTACAGTGCCAGGAATTGACTGAACCTGTCACAGAGGTGTCTAAGATGTGTACAACCTCATTGTAGCAACTCCTGCAAGTATTTAGCAGTAAGACATATTGACCATATTCAGAAGTCCTTACTCAGACAAAACCCAGAGGTCAGTGTGAGTCTCAATTAATCAATTTATTCAGGAACAGTTCACTCTTTTGGGGAGGTTTGCCAGAATTAAAAAAAATTAAATAAATTCAGGATTCAAATCCATCCAGGACAGGGCAAGACACAGGGAATGCTCACCCACACAAGCTGTTCTTCCCTGGGATTGCAGGTGCTGCAGAGGAGGAAATGTGAATTTTTTGGTGGATGTGAGGGGAGGTGGCAGCGAGCACTCAGCCTGACAGAGCTGCTGTATAATAGCAGGGCACTCACCTCAAATCACAGGTTGTGAAAACTGACATTTCCATTCAAATTACTCCAGTAGCCAACTGCTCCCCGGTGCAACTCCCTCTGTAAGTGACACGGTGACAGCGATCCAGGAATTTAACTTGCTGTTGTCTCGTTCCAAGTGGAATTATGAAGTTTGTGACATGCATTAGGAGGATGGCTCCTGGTGCCATTAATCACAGGGCGAGGCAGAGCCTGGGCAGTGGTGTCAGCCCTGGGTGCCTCTCCTGCCCCTCAAATCCCCCTCCCCACCCTCTGAGCCAGCAGCTCCCGCTCCACTGAAGTTTTCCTGGCACCTCCCGCTTCCTTGTGGGGTTTTTTTCAAGTGTCTCTCTTTAATTATGATGGGCAGATCATCTGTTCTTGACACATGAGTAGCTGATGGCCACGTTGCTGTGCTCTCTCCTCTCCTCAGGGATTCCTCTTGGATTCTTTTTTGCTTTTTCTCAACTTGGCTTTCATTGCAAGTCGCCTTTCAAATTTCTGTCTAACCTTTTAAGCAGGATGCCTTTTCTGTTCGTGAAGGAAGCCAGCAGATTTTGTGATTCGAGGTGTTTGCCACGAACAGGCTGAAGCTGTGGGCAGCTTTTGCCCAACTTTACTTCTGTATCACATCACATAAAATCCCTTTTGTTCCTTGTTCTCTGCCCAGCTATCACCAAACTGGTTTTGGCTCCATCCTTTGGTGCTGGAGCCAAAGCATTTGGCAGTGGATTGCCTGTCTGTGCCTTAGATATTCCTAATCCTCCCCAAACCACTGCCACTGATGAGCAGGGCAGCAAAATCGGAGGTGGATTCTTTGCATCCTGCGTGGCACGGCTCAGAAGAGGATCCAGGGGACATCCCACGGGGCTGGGAGGGTCAGGACATGCTTGGGGTCAGGCTCTGGGGTCCTCGTTGTGCCCTGCAGGACGTGGATGTTGCAGGGTTGGGAATTGCAGCCAGCAATGGCAGAAACTCCAGGCACAGATCTGAACATCCCTGAGCTCAAAAGCATCCTCAGCTGGATCCAGCCCGGGCATCTTCCCCCAAAACTCGTGTCTGGAACTCGAGACCAGCAACATGGAGCAGTTATTGAGGAAAATGTAATTATAAACTGATGTTGATCAGTTCTCTACACTCCTTTAATAAAAAATAGGCTTCATTAGTGTTGTCACAGTCAGAAGAATAATTAATGCCAAGTTTTCACAGGGAATCACCATCTCCTTGGACAGGGAGTGACTGTAACAATATTTTGCAGGAGAGCTTTCAGAAGAAGGAAAAATCCAGAGTGTGCTGAGTGTCTGTGAGTCACAGCCCTCCCTGCCTGGCAGCAGAAAATAAACCAAATACATCAGCTGTTGATTCAACACCATGCACCAAACTTGAGGGAAATATCCTGCTAAATTAAGATTATTCCATCATTTTCAAATTAGATTTTCATAGAAATACTTCTTCTGTAATGCCCTGTAAAGTGATGTTTAACCAGCACACTCAGGGTCAGTTATTTGGGTGTTTGGGATCCTGGAATGTCACGCTACCCAAAGGTGACACTTTGATCTTGCTTTGATCTTGAAGCTCATCAAATCACAGAATGGTTTGGATGGAAAGAGACCTTTAAATGTCACCCAGAGCCCCCCCTGCCATGGCAGGGACACCTCCCACTGTCCCCAGTGTCCAACCCAGTGTCCAGCCTGGCCTTGGGCACTGCCAGGGATGGAACAGCCACAGTTTCACTCTCATTTACAGAGTGCTGTTGGGATTATTTCATTTTTGAAGACAAATCCATCTATTGAGGCAAGGTTTGACCAAAACCATGGAATTTGCAGGCTGAGCCCCCCCAGCTCCAGCTTCCCTGGACACTCTCCAGCCCCTCAGTGTCCTGAGTGGACACAGAATTCCAGGTGGAATGTTCCCTGTGTGAGCAGGGAGCTCCTGGGTGTATCAAGGCACTTCTACAGAGCAGAAATGCTAAAAAGCAGAAGAACCTCCCCAAAATCACCAAACAAGCAGATGCTCAAAGCTGCCAAAGAATGGAAAAGTACTGGAGAACAGAAAATACATTTCAAATTTTGGGGTGCTGCAGCACTTGCAGTTTCTGTTAGAGAAACCATTTCTGTTACAGGGTTTGGATGAGGAATAAATTAAACCCAACCAGTTTAGTGAATACCCAGCTGCCTTCTGAAGTTTCAGAAAACATCACTTCCCTCTCTGTGGGAGGGAACAAATCTCCCATGGTCTGGCCAAAGGCAGAGTGAGAGCTCCAGGTTTGGGGTGAAGGAGATATTCCATAAAAATCGTGGCTTTCATGAAGATGAAGCACAGCAGAAGTAGCACAGGAGTGCTTTGATACGCTGGTGAATGGAGGATTAACTGCACAATGCTGGGAATTCACTGTGTCTCCTGTTTGTTTGCTGTTTGTTCGTGGTGCCAGCTATAAAAATAATGTTTGGCTGCTAAAAGTGCTAAAAAAGGGCTTTTTGGTGCCCAGAATGTGTTTGCCAGCAGGTGAGTGTGGTGGGGAGGGAGAAAGGGGAAAGCTCAGCTTCATTTATTTTCCAGGGTGGGAAATTTAATGCTGGGAACCCAATTCATATTTTATTTCTTATCAGAACTCTTATGTCTATAACTGAGCTTGCACAAACTCCACTAAAAAAAAAAAAAAAAAAATAAAACACCACACCAAAAGAAACCCAAAAAAACCAAACCAGCACAAAATAAAAAATAAAAAACCACCAAGCACAGCCCGTGCAGCCTGGCAGGGCGGGTTATTTATAGCAGATCTCTGCCTTTTGTCAGCTTGGTGGGCTGTGGATGTCGCTCCCAAATAATCCCCGTTGTGTGCAGCCCTGTGGAGAGCATGGATGTGAGCTCATGGCCACGAGACAGGGAGGGCTGTGGCACAAAGCACTGCTGGGCAAAAGCCACCCCAATCTAATCATCAGCTCTGGTCGTCAGCGGGAGCTGTGGGAGAAGCCGTTGTATAAAGCAGACACATGCAGGAAATAATGCCTGCCCAGTGCGGCCAGATGGAGTGGGGATATCCTGACAAAGCATTTATTTTAATAAATGTTCAATTAAAATTATTTCTGTAGCGCAAGCATGGTCCAGAAGTAGTATGGGAATTAATAAGATTGCTGCAGAAATAAATGTGGGGGGAGTTGTGTGCGAGTTGAGAGTGGCAGTTAGGAAGGATAAATCTGAATGTTGTTTTGTGTATGGGCAAACCAGGAAATCTTGGTTCATGTTGTGCTTTCAAGATGATGGTTTTCTGGTTTCCACCCGGAATAATTCCATTTATGTGGGGATTTGTGGGTCCATGGATCCTGTACTGTGTGACCAGGGCTCTTCACACAGGTGGAAGTTGTGTAGGGGTTGAGCAGACCCTGAGTACCAGGAGATTTTTATTGGTTACAACCTCGTGTTCATCCTTTTATCTGTTCATTTATCAAAATAGAATGTGTGCTTTAGGTTGAGTTCTTGGAAATGTGTATTCAGAGCCTCTGTGTGCAGGTGGAATGCACCTGGAAACTCCCAGAAATTGGGGTGGCCATGGCAGGGACGGGTCTGACACTGATAAACAAGAGGCTGAAGATTCCAGAGCTGAGAAGGTTCTGTTTACTTTTAATTATTTAAAGTTTAATTTTTAAAATATTTTAATATTTCTATTAAACTATGTTATATTGTATTTTATCATATTGTATTATATTGTATTTTATCATATTGTATTATATTGTATTATTATATTATATTATATTATATTATATTATATTATATTAATTATATTGTATATATTATATATATTATATTATATTATATTATATTATGTTATATTATATTATATTATATTATATTATGTTATGTTATGTTATGTTATGTTATGTTATATTATATTATATTATGTGATATTATGTGATATTATGTGATATTATGTGTTATTATATTATATTATATTATATTATATTATATTATATTATATTATGTAGTTATTATATAGTGTGATGTATTGCATATAAGAGTATGCTGATATTATATAATAACTGACTCACATAAATAAAAATTTAAATTTTAAAATAAACACTTTAATTTTGAAAGAAGACACATGGTATTTCTCTGGAAAAATTCCTACAATATGTAGTTTGGAATTTTTTTTAGAGGTGCTTCATTTAGTTCAGCAATGAGACCTGAGTGGTTATCCTGGATTTTCTCCCCTCGTTTTGGACTTTATTTGTGCCCCTGGCCCAGCCCCAGTGCCCTGTTGGTGGCAGCACCTGGGTGTCCCTTCCTGGCTGGGACAGCACACATGGATAAGGACACACTGTGGTAAGAGAAAATTACATTTAAGCTGTAGCAATCAATAAATCTTGAAACAGCCAAGTATTTCTAGAAAAAAGGCTTCGGAGAAATGTCTCTGACCCAGAAAGAAAAAGCTTTTGTGGTGTCTAAAATTCCTGGAAGTGTTTTTTTCCTGCCACATCTGGTGCTTCAAAGCCTCGGTGGCTGCTTCAGATCTTCCCTGGCTGCGGTCACCCGGAGGGGTCAGGTGGCACAAAAGGGACAGGACCCAAAGGGGACAGGACCCAAAGGGACAGGATCCCAAAGGGACAGGACCCAAAGGGGACAGCATCCCAAAGAGACAGGATCCCAAAGGGACAGGACCCAAAGGGACAGGATCCCAAAGGGACAGGACCCAAAGGGACGGGACCCAAAGGGACACGATCCTAAAAGGGACAGGACCCTAAAAGGAAAAGGACTCCAAAAGGGACAGGACCCAAAGGGGAGAGGATCCCAAAAAGGACAAGATCCCAAAGGGCAGGACCCCAAAGGGACAGGATCTCAAAAGGGACAGGACCCCAAAGGAGACAGGACCCCAAAAGGAACAGGATCCAAAGGGACAGGATCCAAAGGGACGGGATCCCAAAGGGACAGGACCCTAAAAGGGACAGGATCCCAAAGGGACAGGACCCAAAGGGGACAGGACCCCAAAGGGGACAGGATTCCAAAGGGGACAGAACCCTAAAAGGGACAGGACCCCAAAGGAGACAGGACCCAAAGGGCAGGACCCCAAAGGGACAGGACCCAAAGGGACAGGACACAAAGGGCAGGACCCAGAGGGGACAGGATTCCAAAAGGGACAGGACCCAAAGGAGACAGGACCCAAAGGGACAGGACCCAAAGGGGACAGGACCCCAAAAGGAACAGGATCCCAAAAGGGACAGGACCCCAAAAGGAACAGGATCCCAAAAGGGACAGGACCCAGGGCTGCCCCTGCCCACCAGGATGTTCCCAAGGAAAAGGGGTGGGGGCATCCTGGGGAGCCCCACCAGGGCCCCTGGCACTGCTGCCACCTCCAGGCCAGGCTGGACATTGGGGTTGGAGCACCTGGGACAGGGGGAGGTGTCCCTGCCACGGCAGGGGGGCACTGGGGAGGATTTAAGGTCCCTCCAACCCAAACCCATCCTGGGATCTGCCAAGGTGTTTAATGCCCCCCAGCAGGGTGTCCCTCATTGCCAAATCCCAATGTCCAGTGGGCAGCACTTGGGACTGGCCAAATCCCAAGTGTCCAGGTCCCTGCTGGCCCTTCTGAGGAGCAGTAGCTCAGGCTGCAAATATTCAATATTCCAATATTCAAGGAGTTGGACTTTGATTCTTGTGGGTCCCCTTCCAATTCAGGATATTCTGTGATCCTAGGATATTGAAAATCTGGCTGCTGGTGTACCTGGGGAATGAAAACAATGGGAAGGGAAACACTGGAATAAATTAAATAAGAAATGTATTCAGTGAATAAAAAGCATAATGTGGGTTTTGCAGTACCTGAAAGCAGAGTGGTAAAGACCTGTCACGAATGTGCTTCCAGGTGTGAGTAGCTACACACTGGAGCAGTCCTTGGGAATGCACTGTGCTCAGTGGTGAAAAGCAATGTTAAATCTTCACGAGCTTTGACTCTAATCCATTCAATTTATTTGTGACAAAATTATTTGTTCATTCCTAATGGAATAAATATTGTAAATAATACCATTCCTTTGCATTTTCTAAGCATTGTTAGCAATAAAAGATTTATTAATTTAAATATTGCACAAGTGTGCTGTGCAAATGTCACTGTACAGATGTGAGTTAAAAGATGGAAGCAGCATTTTAATTTTCAGGCCTCTACCAATGCTCCTGGCTCCATTGCCATTTTGGACATTGTTCTAGTGTCTCCCAAATTTTCCCATTATTAAAATCCTCACATTTAAATCCTCACACCAAGTATTAAAAGGTTTTGCTGTTTCCTCACTCCGGGTGCAAACCAGTCCCCCTTTAATCCCCCCCATCCCAGTCAGTGTAAAAGGGGAAATAAATAATAAACAAATAAATAATAAACAAACAAACAAGGAGGCAGATAGGTAAAATAAATAAATAAATAGATCTGGTAATTTAGTACTAGAAAGTTAATTCAGGGGACCTCTAACCTTTAAACCACCACGTGACTATTGATTTTCAATATCGCGCTGGCCCGTGCCACCCTGAGCGTGTAGAGCAGCGGATTCCGAACAGTTTTTTCCTTATCAGTCCAGTCCCCGAGTACTTGTGCATTAAGACAACAAATACCGGTGGCTCCCAGCCTGTCACATGGTGGCCCCGCGGACGTGCCGGGCCTCTAATGAACTTGGGCTCGTGGCGCACAGATCATGGCAAGGGCGCTCCAGCGGCGCCTTCCTGGCTCCCTGGGGCATGTGCCATGGCCGGGATGGAGTGGCAGGGGCACCAAAACCCCGCTGCCCTCACCCCAAACCATCCCTGCTCCCTGTTTAATTCCACCCCCCGCGTCCGCGAGAGCGCTGCCGGGTTGCTGAACCTGCTCTTCCCCACCCAAGACGCAAATGAAGATGGAAAGAGCGGCTCTGCTCTGAGGAGCTCTGAACCCCGCGCCTGGATTAGTCAGTAATACCAGGACATGGAACTTGAAACACCTTCCTCCCTCTGTAATCACCAATTAGTGCAATCAGTGCCCGGGCTGGCGTGCTGCCGGCCACGCGCGGCATTCCCGGCCCCGATGAAGATGTGCTTCCACCCTCGCACCTAAAAAAGACTTTCTCCTCCCCTCCTCTGCCCCCAGCTTTATTGATTATTGGAAATGTTACATCCCAGGGAGGAAAATGTCATTGCTTTAAATACCAGCATTAACAGTTGGGAAAAGTTCTTTTTCACCCAGGCGTGCGTGATGAAGAAAAATTAAACAATGGAAAAGGCGGTGAAATACGTGGAATTTTAAGGGAAAAAAGAGTCGTTTGTGTGTTGATTCGACCGAGCAGGAGCTTCCCCCCCCGCTTAAGTAAGTGAGCACGTCTCATACTGGACTTTTTTACTGGAACGGTGAAATATATAATGAAATCCAACAAGGAAACTGGAAAAACAGCCAAATTGGTGCAGCAAAGTGGTTAATAGGATCATTAGCCTCCTCGCTGTATTTTTTTGGACATTGTGTGCCTGTACCGTAGTCCTCGAGAGCAGATTGCAGGAACAGGCTGACAGTTACCCGCTAACTCAGCAGTGCTGGGTGCAAACTGCCATCTTCCTGTGGATTTACAGCTGCCACTTCTGCTACTTCAATTAGTTCTATAGCACACAGATGTTGCTTAAATGTTGCTGCTAATGATACTGCAATAAGCGTAAGATTCATGCCATATTTTGAGGCACGTAAATTTCTCAAGTGGCACAATTAAAGTGGAAATATTAGGTGGGGAGAACTTGGCAGTCTCTCCAACTTGGAAAGCGCACCCGCTATGCAATAATGGGTCAAAAATTCATTCAAGTTTTACTGCTGTTCAGAGTTTTAAAAGACTTTTCACAGTTGAATGCAAAGTAGTAAAAAGCAGAGTATTAGGAAATGAGAATGCTGTTGTGTTATTCAGACATGACTTTTTAATTTCAAATTGGAATCACGTGCCCGCCGCGGCCGCGAGGGCCGCGCGCTGCCCGGCCGCAGCGCCGCGGTGCAGGAGGAATAAATCAAAAGTTTTCTTTAATACTGATTTAATTGAAGGTTCGGCGTGGTGGTTGTGTTAGCGGGGGGAGGGAAAAATAAAAAAAAAAAAAAAGCAAGGAGAAAAAATGGTTTCCTGAATCACACACAGAGACAGCATCAATCATTTCCGAAGCCAGATGTAGCCTCCAAACTGCAGCCTGACAACACATCTCCTGTTTGTGCAGCCACCAGGCAATTATTCTTTCCATTATATCTCCCAATGACAGATCTCCAAACCCAGGGCTGTAAAAATTAGAGTTTGGGCTTACACAGTTGTGTCGGGTCTTAAAAAAAAAAAAAAAAATAAGAAAACTTATCATGGCTGCAGTGTTTATGAGCTTGTCAAAGTACATGTACATAATTTTCATCAGAATTTCTTTTACCTCATTTCCAATCCTTCAGGATTAGATTTATCAGCAGCTCTGTGCCGGCGTCCGAGCGGCTTTTCCACCTGCGAGCGGGTCCGGTTGCAGGGAGCCTGTTGGGGTGGCTCTGCTTGGGAAATGTGAAAGCTTTTCTTCCTCCTCATCTTTTTTTCCTCTGCATCATTTATTTCATCATTTTCTTCATCTTCCTATTTTTTTCCTATTTTTATTAATTTTAGGAATATCATCCTTTTCCTCAACTTCATGTTTTTCATAATTTTCATCGTCACCATTTATTTCATAATTTTCTTCACCGTTGTTTACATTTCCTTAATTTTCATCATTTTTTCTTCATTTTCATAATTTATTTCATCATTCTCTCAATCATTTCTTTCATCACTTTGTTAATTTTCATAATTTTCTCCATCCTCATCCTTTTCTTTACCATTTCCTTCCTGTTCCTTCAAATATTTCTCTTGCTCAAATATTTTTGCAGTGTACTGTCTTGGCTCTCCATCAAATTTAGGTGTGATTTTTAGAAACACTGTGGCCTGTTTGGTGCATTCATCCCTGTGAATTTGTCATGAGAAAGAAGCACCAGTGGCAGCACTAAACTGGGCAGCAACCCCAAAGCTGGAAATCCACACATTATTTCCATTTAATGTTTAATTTATTTGTACTGGGAAGAGATTATCAGGCTAGCACTGATTTTAAAATTTCCACTATGGGCAGTATTTTAAGGATGATGTTGAATCTTAGGAGAAGATATCAGTAGTAAATTAAGAGTGATGAACATCAGCACCTCACATTTAAATTACTGATTTTCTACCCAATTTCCATTTCTCTGTGTTTCCATTTCTCCATCCCGCTCCTGGTTTGGATTATATGATAATATTTAATTTCTTACCAATATCCCATCTAACCCTGCCCCCTGATAGTGGAAAGCCATTCCCCCTTATCCTGGCTCTCCAGGTTCTTGTCCAAAATCCCTCTCCTGCTCCCTTCTGTTTTCGTTTTTTTTTTTTTTCTCTTAGTGAACACAACAATGAAAATCAAAACAGTTTTACATTATTTCCTCTCTAAAAAATCACCCAACACTGATAAATTAATGTACTTTGAGCTCTACCCTGCAGTAGCAATTGAATTTTTTTCAAACTAAACCTAATATGAAAAACAAAAACCAAACACAACTTCTAATGTTGGTTTTCAGGAGATAGGCTGCAGAGATTTATGATTTGTCTTGGTGAACATGGAGTCAGGATGTAGTGATGATTTTATGGAACTTACAGAAACAATGCCCTGTCCTTTTATAATTTTGTTTCTGTAATGCATCATAGGTTTTTGTCTTCCAGTGTATGAGTGGTCACCTGTGATTTACCCCCCAAAATGAGTAATTATATCCAAAATAGAGCAGAAAAAAAAGCAACTGGGCTCCAAATATCGCATCAAAAATATTTGTCCAAGTTGGTGCAACAATGCTGGAGTCTGTAGCACTCCGTGAAGTTGCTGTGGGATTATGCACTGATTTACTCACCCCAAGATTTAAGGGGAAAAATCAAATTAAATCTCTGTAGTTACCTCAGGAACCACCAGCATGGTCTGTGTTTGTGCTCCCTGATGGAGTCCTGGTGCAAATACCATGGAGGGACCAGCAGGGATGTGGCAAAGAGGCCCTTCAACCTCCAGCCTTCAGGATTTGCTGAAAGACTCTGCTTTGCTTTGGCAAAGACTTCCTAACTCCATCCCACTCTGACTTTGGCAGTTTGTTCCTCCTCTCAAGTAGCCTCTGTAATCTATTATGATATATAGGCCAGTCTGGTCCCCCCTCACTCCAGCCTATGTCCTCTTTCTATTTAGGAATTAATTATGATGCTATCTCATATAACTCATTAGTATCAATTAATTCTTCCCCTTTCATGATTTTATATAGCTAAATTAGATTGCCTCTTAGGAACTTAATAATCAGTATTGGACTCATTTAGACATGGCTTTTTTTTCCTATTCCATCCAGTTTTGCTTGGGCACAGGGTTGTGGTGGTGGGAAATGCCCCATCCCATCCAGGGGGGACAGTGCCCCTGTACCCCAATCTCACCCACAATTCTGAATTCTAGCAGGCTTTATTATTATTATTATTATTATTATTATTAATTTGGGGCGTGCACAAGATATTATTCTTGGTTTATCAGGGTGAATGGGAAATATCCCACTTCCCCCATTTGGCCAAACCATCGTGAATTCTCTTTCCCTTAAACTCACCACAGGGACAGGAGGCAGTGGAGAGAGATGCTCATTTTCCTCCTTCATCCTGGTGGGGTGTTAAGCTGGAAATCTCAGCATTGCTGGAATTCACATGTCCATATTTAACTGCTTCACTGCTTACTGGCACGTCGGACCCAGTCAGGGAAAAGGAGCAGGAATATGATTGAATATATCTGGCAGGACCTGATATTCCCACTCCTTTTGAATCTGATCCAGCAGCAGCCAAGGCAATTAAATAACAAGTTTTTCTCTGGTGAAATGAGTTGCAAAATGCCCCCAGCTGCATGATGTAGGAAATACACCTTGATTTTACTAATTGCTGTGCCTGTACCTCACTGGGGCGGATCCAAGGCGGCTTCCCAGGATCCACATTGTGTATTCCAAGTTATCCCATCTGGGCTGGGGTGGGTTATCCCCCACTATGAGCCCAGGACGAGTGAGGGATGAGGGGAGGGTGAGAGGTGAGTGGATTTGCCTTGTTGGGAACATCAAACATCCAAAATTTCTGCCGCCCCTGGGCCACACCACGCTCCAGATGTTGCTGTGACCAGCTGGGCTCAGGCTCAGCCTCTCACCCAACAAAGTCCAGGCTGGGGTAGGTGCAACTTAGCTCTAGTGAGGCAGCAAAACGCAGCCCAAAGAGAAGAATTTTGGGAGACTGAAATGAATCTGATGTGGTGTCTCAGCTTTGCCCTCAGGGGCTGGAACTGAGCTGTCCCAGCAGCATCACCAAGCCCCTGCGATCTCCTGGCCTCCAAGGAGGTGGAATTTTTTTAAAAAATGTAATGATTTGAAAGAAAATAAGTACTAGATCTAAGTTATTGCAGGCTGCAGCTCACACAGGTGTGCACAGGTGTGTGCTGGGCTTGGAGCAGCCTGGTCTAGTGCAAGGGGTTAGAACTGGATGAGCTTTAAGGTTGCTCCCAACCCAAACCATTCCATGATTCTGCGACCCTGCTCCTCCTTTACATCACCTGGTGCTGCAGAAACACGACCCAGAGATGTGCCCCCACTGCAGGACAAAGCTGGGCATCAGTGCTTTTCCCCAGAGCAGCTTTGGAAGAGCCCCAGATGGGCTGCTGGAAGTGCATTGATCCCAGATTTTGCCGTTTCCATATTCAGTGCCAGATCAAACAACAGGGCCGGTGACAGGAGGGCTCTGCTGGGAAACACAGACACACGAGGAGGTTTTAATAAGCAGCCTGAGGAGTGTAATTGCTAAATCCCAGTTCAGGAAGATATGGGTCAAGGGAAGGAAAAAGAAGGGTGGATTTCTGTAAAAGAAGAGGAAAAGCCAAAAGGCTGAGGCTCACAGGATAACTTTATTTAGGGATACATTCGCATGTGAACATTTCTCCTTCTTCCAACATCTGGCTGCTCACCACCCTGCCCCAGATACCCACTTCAGGGGATGGCAAGGGAAAAAAAGAAGTAAAAAATAAAGAGAGAAAAAAAAGGACCCAAAACTTGAGTAGAAGAACAAAAAAATAAAATTTTGAGAAAACCACAAGTCTGTTTCCCTCAAAATGTATAGAAAATTCAATCTTATCCCCGTTCAAGGTGGTTTTCAAATATGATTTTCACTGAAAATGAGGGAAAATGTACTGTCTGATCTATCTTTTATTAATTTTTCCCTGAGAATGTCAGCTCATTCTCCTAAGAGGAGATTATTCCCATTATCAACAAATTTAACTGTTTTTGTTCAAATCTAAGAGCGTTACTGAATTTGCACTTCCTTTGACTGATCACGGAGCTCTCCCTATTATTTAATTTATTTACATTCATGTATGCAATTATATTTTGTAATCTGATTATGTGGTTTATATCTTTGTAGGGAGGAGAATGCAGAATGCTGCATTTCTTTTTTTATTATATGAGTTGTCATGTTCTTTTTTGGATGGAAATGAGAGTTCTCACTGTGGTGAGAACAGCATTAATTCCATCAGTTAACCAGACCTACCAAAATAGTGCTGGCTGCAAAATCAAGGAGCATATTCTGCACCTGAATGATAAATTTCATTAATTAATTTCACTGATAAAGTTAATATGCAAAGGAGATATTATTATCTATAATAAAAAAAAATTAATAGGTGGTTTCTGATCATCCTGTCCTTAGGATATTAAAACACAGCAGATCTTATCCTTTCAAATTTATTTTTTATTCATAGATAGGGAGAGGAAAACACATTTTCTGCTCTTGCAACTCCCAACCATGTTTTCAGTTCTGAGTGAATTTGTCATTGACCTGAACCAGATGAATACACTGAAATGAAGAGGAAAAACCCAACCCAGCTCTACTGCTGAAATCACTGTCACCAAGTTTGTCCCTGCAAAACTCTGACTCCAGGTCAGAGCTGGGTCCTGCCAGCTCAGAACCACCTCGAGACAACCTCAGAAAGCCTCATCTGCCTAAAACTATTCTGCATTTAATCTGAATTATTTATCAAAGTTATTCTTTTGCTTGGGCTCCTTCCCATGGCAGCCTGTGCAGAGATCCTGACTGGAGGGTGAAATGCCAACCTCAGCCCTGGGAGTGTCCCAGGCCAGGCTGGGCAGGTTTGGAGCACTTGGGACATGGCTGGGGCTGGCACTGGGTGATCCTCCAGGTCCCTTCTAATCCAAACACTCTGTGACTCTGTGACATCAGAGTAATACTAAATAAACCCTCCCCATCACAAATTTGGGACAAAGATCTCTCATTTTGATAAAGTTCCCATAGGTTCTTCTATGATACTTGGGGGCTGCCAGCATGAGCAGATCTTTGCTTCTGGCAGCTGCTTTCCAAGCTGATTTTAAAAAAGAAAACCGAGTTTAAAATTATTTATTGCAGATTTCAGGCGTACATCACAAAGGTAAATACAGCTAATGGCTCAACTGTATTTATTCTTGTCTGTATTTCTGTATTTATTTATGTATTTGTTGGTTTTGACCCATTCCAGTTACTTGGTCATGGCCTTTTACATCAAAAGCAGAGCATTTTCAAAATCCTTTTGTGCAATACCCTGAAAAGGTTGTTCCAGGACACAATTTTTTGTTAAAAGTGCTGCTCCTAATCTGTATTTTTCCTGTGCTTTGTCACTGCTCAGGGCTGAGCTGCTGAAGGATCCTGACAAAACCCTGCTGGGGATATGCAGCTCTGGAAAGGGCAAGGATGGCTTGGTTGGACCTTTGTAAAACATTCTTTCAGCAGGTTTGGGCCAGACAATGCTGGTTTAGAGCTTTGAAAGGTCTCTGAGTAGCTTTCCAATTTTAAAAAAACCATCATTTATGTTTATATTTTGCTAAGTACTGATATCCTTGGGCCCCTGTAGCTCAGGCTTTAACAACTCCAGGGATTTGTTAAGATTTGTTAAGATTTGTTAAGATTTGTGAGGTCCATGGTCTTCATTCATGGTCTTGGCTTCACCCCTTGGTGCCTCAGAGCCTCTGGCTGGTCCCTACCCCTGCTTGGCCTCTGTAAATTTTTCAGGCTGTGCTTAAGGAGTGAAATAAGTGAGGAAATCATTGAGTAGAAATCGTGCAAGTCCTTGCAGAGATACTTGGACCAGTATTTTGGATTCATGACCTACTCTAAGATGAGACACACAGATAAACCAAAGTGGTGAGGAAGCACCATGGACTGAATGGGTCTATTATTACTATTATTATTATTATTACTATTATTATTACTATTATTATTATTATTATTATTATTATTATTATTATTATTATTCACACTGCAGTTTCTTTTATATCTGTGGCTGCCCCTGGATCCCTGGCAGTGCCCAAGGCCAGGTTGGACACTGGGGACAGTGGGAGGTGTCCCTGCCATGGCAGGGGGGGTTCTGGGGGGGATTTGGGGCCCCTCCCAACCCAGACAATTCCAGACACACCCCAAGAACTTTCTCCCACAACAGAATTCCATGGCGCAAGGAAGGAGATCATTAAATCAAACTTTATTGGGTTTCACTGTACAATTTTTTTCCCACATCTTCCTCCATTCTTCTCTCCATCTTCCCCTTGGTATTTCCATGCCATGTTTCCTCATAGGTACGGGGCAATTCTCGACTGGCTGTGTTACCCACACCAATTCCAGCCTCAGTTTCTTTTTTTTGTTTGTTCACTTGATATTTCTATTTTAGATTTTACACAGTAGGAAATCAGTGCTTTTGGTCTGGTTGAAGCAAAGCAGCTCTCAGATAATTTCCTTGCCCCCTCACCACCCCTGTTCAGTCTGGAGGTATTTGCTGCAAA
>NC_046228.1:1305000-1317500 GCF_009819885.2 Catharus ustulatus | reverse complement strand
AATTAGCAAAAGAATTTGCTTCCTTCTCAGCAGTTAAGGGACGAGCATGTCGACCTTCAGTGTCAAACCACCACATGGAAAATTTGGGTTGTGCCTTGTTTAAAATAACTTTTCCTGTTTACAGACTTTTACAATATGATATCAAAATAGTAAAAAAAAAAAAATCTATTGTTACCTTTGCTTTTCAGAAAGCCTGTCTGTAGTGCACAGTTTTGGTTAAATAAGAAAAAGATATTCTGCTGTTATCTTCACAAAAAATGATAAATACTTCACCAAGGCTGAGCAACAAGTGATTGCCACTGCAGAGCAGAGATCTCCTTCCTCATCCTCCTCCCAGGGAACTGGAAAGACCACGTCAAGGATCTGGGCTCTTTCATAACAAAGGAATAAAAATTTCTGATATTTAGAAATGAAACCCCCAGTGTTGCATTATTTCGTTTCGTGTTTAGCCACTTTTTTTAATAATCAAACCAGATAAAATTACTAAAAATGAAATTCACAGACAAGAAATACTTTAATTAAATATTGTGTAAAATGAACATTTTTTTATACAGTTAAATATATGAAAAAATGTACAGATAAAACAATCTTATTGTAGGGTCTTTAACAGTAAAATCTACCATTTAGTGAAGCTTTCCGTCTGGAGACAATGAAGCAATGAGTGCATTGACTAATTAATCTAAAACACAAACAGATTGCAATTATGAAGGAACTTGCAGACTTTCTTAACATGTACACGTGACCTCTTCTTTTATTTTATTTTTTTTTTTTTTTAGAGCAAAACCTTACTTAGACAAAATAGAACGGAGGCAATTCAGTTCCAAAGTGACTTCTCAGGCTTTCCCACCTAGCCAAGCCTTGGCCGTGCTCACAGAGCTGTGCTACGCTGAGCCCTTCTTCTAAACCCTTCCAAAAAGCTTGACTAAAATGTGCATTTGTTTCTTGCCCAAAAAGAGAAAATAAAATACAAAAATAAAAATAATGATAATAAAAAATAAAAATTTAAAATGATCCCTCTTATTTTGGTTAAAAGGTGAATTCTGCTGCAGTTTGCAACGCGTTTCGCAGTGCTGCGCTGGCAAAGGATTTAGTGCAAAGTAAAAATAAAAACAACTCCACGTTTCTCTGGCTGGATTTGGCACTGAGAGCCACGGAATACGACGGAGGTCATTCCAGTTTAAAAAGTATGGTTGGCTACGGGTTGATTACAAAAAGTTCCCTAAAAAAAACCTAAATAAACAACGCCCAGACATAAAAAATTCGGTGTGATCCTGATTTCCCGTGAAACCTTTCCCGGTTTTGAGCAGAGCAGGGTTTGGGAGAATGCAGAGTGCAGCAGAAAATCGACACGTAAAGGAGTGGCAGAATTGTACACCAGGATTGTGCTTTTTGTTCCCCCCCTTATTTTTTACACCAGAAATCATCCAAATGAAGTCGTGATTAACAATTGTGGTGTAAGCCTGTGATAAAACAGCACAGAAGTTCTTCAAAGAAGTTCACTTTTAAGGCATCAGAGAAGTTCATGTGGCAAACATTTTAATTAAAACATCAGAAGTGAATTTATTTTTAAACTTTAGGCCTCTGAATTTTTCCAGTAAACACAGTTCAGTTATGTGGCAAAGTCATGGGTGGCAGTTAAAAATGACTTTTTACAATCTTTAAAAAAAAAAAAATTAAAAATAAAATTAAAAAATAAAGAAAACAAACAAACAAAAAAAAGGAAATTAAAAAATGCAACCACAAAATAGATTCATCTTTTCTGTGGCTGTATCACATGCACATATTCTACTAGTATTCATTACAGCCATGTGGCACAATTTTGATTTGACTATACAACAAACGACTTTTCTTTCAAAATTATTTGTTCTGATAACTTAAAAATAATATAAAAATAAACAATGAATTTGAATTTTTGAAAAAAAAAAAGTTAAAAAAAGAAAGGATGGAAATGCTAAACCATAGCAACCTTATGAAGTACAAATGAAATGCACAGACACTGATTTATTTAAAGGAAAAACATGAAGGCAACAGTTCTTGGCTTAATGCTATTTTCAGCATCACGATACCAGGCCAGGACAAAAACCAATACAAACAAGAACATTAAAAAAAAAAAAAAAAGAAAACAAACAAAAAGAAAACAAACAAAAAAAAGCAATATACAAAATTTCAAAGATAAATACAATATTTATAGTTGATATGTTACAAAATAAATTCCCTTAGTGACTGCAAGTGTTTATGTGAAAGAAAGTGTTGCAATGGATAAGACTATTTTATTCCTTATAGCCGTCATAAGGAATAAAATCTGCTTTTTTTGTCTAAATATTTAAGTGGATCTGAAAAAAATTCAAGACAAGTGTATAAATATTTAGCTACAACTTTGGCAAAATCACAAAAGTCTACAATTTTATAACCACATACAAAACACATTAGGGAAGAAGGATCTAGAAGTCAAAAGGACAATTTTCTGGTACAAGAAACATAGACTTCACAGTAGCCTAAAATGCAATAGTATACAGTGCTAGCAAAAGTTGAAAAAATGTTGCAGATCACACTTGCTTAACAGGAAGCTCTAGCAGTGGAAGTATATTTTTTTCATTTTTTTTAAACCAACAGACAGTAGCAATTTCTTTTTTTTTTTTTCTCTGTCAGTGTGCTTGTTGAAGGCAAGAGAATTCAATATCAAAGTTACAATTTCTAACTACAATAAGTTACAAAGTTCCATTTCATTAAGATGAAGTTAAGCAACGATAAACCCCCCCGCGCCCGCCCCCGCGCCCCGGTTTTTTGTGTGGTTTTTTTTTTCTAATCATATATTCATCCTTTTTTTTTATTCTTTTTTTTTCCAGTTTGATGGCTCATAACCTCCTTGGCCCCCTTATTTTTTTTTCCACCACAAAAAAATATTTCACATTATAGAGATACACAACCATTGTGAATCTAGTTATGAGTACAGAAAAATGTTCGGAGGCATTTTTCATCAGTGTTTCATGATAATCAAAATGGTGCATCCACAAAGTTTCTCCCAACACATAGCAAGTACTAGACATAGCCAAGACGTAATCAGAAACTTTATACAAAATAGGCGTCGCTTTTTCCTTATTCTCCAGGACTGAGAAATGTGAAAATATGAGAAAAATTCAGTCAATAAAATGGAATTGTTCATGAAGAAGTAGGTTGTTTGCATGTAGATTCTTAATAGTTTAAATAAAATCTTTAAACAAAGTCTTTTTTTTTTTTCTTTTTTTTGTGGGTTTTTTTTTGTGGGGTTTTTTTTTTGTTTTTTTTTCCTGTAGCATTTCGATTTTGTTGCTGATTCTGCGTGAAGATACTGCTTCCATCAGCATGTCTTAATATACTAAACTTGTCCCCTAAGCCCATCCTCTGCAGCTTGGTGCTACGGTAGGTAAACAAAAGTGACTTTACATTGGCGGGACTACAAGCCCGGACATGGCTAAAAGGAAAAAGAGAAGAGAAGGAGCTGTTATTGCACGTTGGGCTCGGAGCCACCGCGGGATGGGTGGGAGGACACAGAGCCCGGATCCTCCACGGCATCCCCCGAGCAAGGAGACGGACACTTCTCCCAAAAACACCCCATCCCTGTGGGCAGAGCACCCCAAATTCCCCAGGCTCAGCCTCTCTCCAGGCTCCTCCTCTGGCTGTGTCCCCATCCCTTGGGGACATCCCCACCAATCACCACTCCCTGCTCTGGGCAGAAAATCGCCTTTTCCACCATTCTACTTCCTGATAAAAGCAGCACTGAGCAAATCAAGGACTCTCCAAGACCAAAACCAAGAATTCTAAAGCTCCTCCCAACCCTAGAGCTCAAACATCACAAAAAGACATTATATTAATACCCTCAACCAGCCATATCCTAGAGTTTTTTAACAGATAAAGACTGAGATGCCAACAACCACTGCTTTTTTCCTAGTTAACTCTTTGGTAGCAGCATAATTTAGACAGTCTTTAATTTTAGTGTTGTTTAATTTTTGCCATAATGATATTTCTCATTAATTTATGTACAACAGATATTAATAAATTTGTTCGTGTAGCGATGTGAACTTCAATTTCTCAGTTCATTAATTTCAACAATATTAATTTATTTCAGATTCGCTGTTGCAGCTTTATGGTTTGGAAGAGCTGGGTCTGTACACATTTCATAGGAAACACAACCACGACCAGCATTGCTCCAACCCAGAGCCCAAAGCAGCCCCTGGTCCTGACAGAGCCTTTTGTGGATTGGGATGGAGTTAAACCTCTCTAAAACATAGCTCAGGTGCTGTTCTTGAAACAGGATAAAGTCTTCCAACTCTGCTCTTTTTCTCCCCAGTTAAAACTGCCAAATATGTCAAAATCAAAACTGAAGTTATAATTTTGCAACATCCATACTAATGAATGTTTTAAACCTAACGAGCAACGGCAATTAGAAAATTTAACAGTGGGTACATTGGCATAGAGCCTTTCCACACCAAATATTCCCTTTCCTTATCATGTTTTCAGAGAATCACAAAATCATTTAGGTTGGAAAGGGTCTCCAAGATTGCCAAGTCCCAGTTGTGCCCACCCCCAGCTTGTCCCCAGCCCAGAGCACTCAGTGCCAGCTCCAGGAATTCCTGGGACACTCCAGGGATGGGCATTCCAAACCCCCCCAGCCCTTCAAAAAACCCTTAAAACAGCCCTTCACTAAACCTCCCGTGCCAGCAGATGACCTGCCCTGTGTCTGGCCCTGCCCAAGCCCTGCTCTCTGAGTGGCTCCTGTGGCTCAGCCAGCAGCAGATCTGTCACCACACCAGTCTGGTTAGCAGGGTGCACCTCACCTAGAGAGTGCAGGAGATCATTTTAAGCTGCCATGGAATCACAGAACCATTAAGATTGGGAAAGACCTTTAATGTCAAGCCCAACATCAGCCAGCACTGTCGTGGTTCACCACTAAACCATGTCCTCAAGAGCCTCGTGCTGCAATCCAAGCATCAGCTGCTCCATCCCTGGCAGTGCCCAAGGCCAGGACAGGGGCAGGGACAGGGCTTGGGACAGCCTGGGACAGTGGGAAGTGTCCCTGCCATGGCAGGAGTGGGGCAGGATGGGCTTTAAGGTCCCTTCCAACCCAAACCGTGCTATGATTCAGCTATGTGAAAATTGTCTGCTGCCATATTTTCTGGGGCAAAGAAAAAATATCTCAATGCTTTAATTTAACCATTTTTGTTGAACTCTCTTTGTGGCACAGTCTGAGGGGGGATGCAAGGTTGGTGCTCCAGACGTGTATTTCACAATTTATTTTAGCAGCAATCTTTGACAATTGTGAATTTCTGCACTGAGCTTCCTGCTGTGCAAATTGATACCAAACGCCTTCTTAAAGAAAAATGAGCTGGTGAGTTTTTTAATAATAATTTTAATACTTTCAGCTGGAGGAAGACCAGAAAATTAAGCAGGATGCAATTTTAAAAGAATATAGAGAGCCTTTTGCTGTGCATTATAGTCCTATAACCAGAGAGCAATATCTTTCACAATCTATAGAAAGTACATTACGATTGAAAACCAAATTTTGAACACATATTGTGCTTCCAACTTTGAAGCAAGCCAGTAGCCTCTCACTAAAAAAATTCTTTTCTACCTTTAATGTTCATTGTTTTAAACAGGAAAAGACTCTCTGCCCTGAGGAACACACACGGTAGGACCCTGCTCTTAAAAAATCCGTGTGAGTACTTGACTTTCTGGTCATAGACTATGGAGGTCACGCAGAGTCAACAAGATTGTGGTTTTTTGGATACAACCCAAAGCCCATTTTTTTTGGCTTACTCAGAGCAGTGAGTCAGGCCCTGGGGGCAGCAGGGACAGAGGTGTCTCCTCCAAGAGCTGCAGTTTCTGAGTGCTGGCCCTCCTAAGGCACAGGGTGGACGTGCAGCTGGCAGGGTGCAGCAAAGGGGGGATTAAACCCCATCCCGGGCTGGCATTGCCCCCAGCCTGACCTCCCTGAGATCCCCCAGATTGTCTTTTTTACTCTTAACCTCTCTCTTCATCGTTGAATCATAAAATCCCAGAATGGAAGGGATCTTAAGGACCATCTCATTCCAGCACCATGCCCTGAGCAGGGACACATTCCACTAGAAGGTGCCTTGGATCTCTTTCTGTAAAAAGTGTCACCTGCAGATGTGTCCGTGCTGACTCTTGGGCAGTGGGTCCTGCAGCACAGAGAGGGTTTTGGGGTTGAGCTTGCAGATTTTGCTTCTGGCACAAGCCAGGAGTTAGAGCAGCTCAACTTCTATTTAATTCTTTGTAAGCAGACAAAACAATCCCCCTGAGGTCCAGCTGGAACTGCTTAGTTCTGTTCTCACCCACTCAGATGTACCACAAGCAGCATTTTTCCCACACAGGGATACCCTACAGTGGTTTACCCACCAGGGAGGGGTCAATTAACCCCCAAATCCCCACAAAGGACCACCCTTGTCTGAATTCCTATCCATTCTTATCCAAGGATTTGCCTCTTATGCAACTCCAGTGGCCACGAGCTCTTAGAGCTCTCTGGGCTTGGCTGAGTGTGACCATTCCCAACAGTGACATCTCCCCAGCTGTCACATCCTGCCCTAAAATGAGACTCTGCACTTGAACATCACCTAAAAAACTTCAGCTGCATCAGACTGCAGCTCTCAAATTCCATATTTTAACCTAATGTAGAAAATGTGCTGATGAGAAAACTCTGGAGGTGACTGTTCAGAGACCAGAAAGCAACTAATTAAACTTTAAAAAGAGTTCCCGGTCAACAAATGACTGAGAAAATAGGAAGGAAGGAGCAGAAACTCCCTAATGAGCTCCATGGATCAAATGCAGGGTAAATAAGTGCCAGCTCAGGAGTGTTGGTGGCTTTTCTTGTTGGTGTTTCATGAAAGAAGGAGCTGATAAACTCATGCCTGTCCTGCACCTCAGCTGCATGGTCTTTGAGATGTCTTTAAGGTCCCTTCCAAGCCAAACCACTCCAGGATTCTACAATTCCATTTCAGTTCCCTAAGTCCCACAAAACTGAGCATCACCTTTGGTGCTGTCTACTTAGCATAAATTATTACTGTTAATTTTTTTTTGCCACAACCCTGGATATCACTGCTCTAATTACCAGGCCAGAAGGATGTTCTGCCTGCATCTCTGGGTCATTCTGCTCAACACAAAATGATTCAGGTTCAGCTCACAGAGGGAAAATGGCGATTTTTATTTATTTAATTATTTATGTGTCTATGTATTATCTATTTATTTTTAACACTGGATTTTCAGTTCAACTGCTGATCCAAAACCCAAAGGGATGACACCAAGTCTGCAGCATCCAAAAATCTGGAGTTGAAGGCATCATTAGGTCTTCACTGGGCTCTCTGGGCATGAAAAAAGCTTAGTGCAAAGTGAGGCTGGGCTCAGCTTAAGAGTTGAATTCATGACCTATTTAACAAATCAGTATTGGCTGATTGCAAGATTCTGATCTTTCTACAAAAAACATTCTGTACCTGAGGATGGACATGTGCAGTTACTGGGGCCTGGGGAGGTGCAAAGGGACATTGGGTGCTCAGTGCAGGCGTTCAGCCCTCCCAGCTCTCCTTAAAACCCCACTTGGAGGGAATCTAGAGATTTTAAGTACCTGAAATCTTGATTATATGATAGAAAGCCCCTTATTCACACACAGAAATGGCAAAAATTCAGGTAATTTCAATTTAGATCTTTAAGAAATGTGTTTTTCAGAGTAAATCAAAATCAATTAGTTGATCTTCCTGCCTCAGATCTAAGCCATATGCTGCCGCATTTATATTATTATTTTATTTTTTTATTTTATTTTTATCTATAATTTCACTTATTTTTATTATTTTATTTTTCTTTTTTTTCATTATTTTATTTCAGTATTTACTTTATAAAAGAGGAAAGTAGGACACTGGATTATTTTAGTAATGGATTATCCTTTCTAAAAATATGGATATAGTTTTCTACTTACTGCAGTAACACAGTGAAGCTTCCACTAAAAAATACACAAAAACCTGTTCATTGAATTATCCTTTTCTTTAATATTCATGCTGCAATGAGTTTGTGTGTCTGGATCCTCTGCTCTTTGTTGACCTGAGTGCATAACAAGGGCTCAGATGGGTTTTTTGGGCCAAGAAGTTGAGAACAAGCTACAGGAAGGTTCATTTTGAGATCCTGGGGTGCAGCTCTGTGGGATTGGGATGATGCCCCACAAAATCCAGGTGTCCACAATTGGTCTGGCAAATTAAAATCCTCATCTTTGGCTTTGGGTTTGCCTGTGAGTGCTGGTTGGATTATGGGTGTCATGGTGATACAAAGAATAAATAATCCATAAATAATCCTCTGCTGCTGCTGCTGCTGCTTAACTGGGGAAGTCAAGAGGAGTGACGACCTCTGGGGTGGGAGCATCCTCAACCCTTCCTGGTTTCAATGGGATCTCAAGTGCCTCAATTTTCTGCCCTGTGCACCCAGACTCCACCAGAGGCAAAAAAACCCTCCCAACAATTCTAATGCACCTGCAGTCTCACCTTCTGCATGCCCAAACACCCCCAAAATGGCCCAACAGGCCATGAGTCTGCCTTTGTAGGGTGACCTGTTTGTGTTTTTGTTCTCACATTGTGCCCTAATTCCTCCTGCCCCACGCCCTGCAGGACATTCTGCCACTGATTTATCAATTGTTCCTTGCATTGCCCACATGAAATCGCAAGGATTAAAAAAAAAAAAAAAGGCAAAATATTAAAATTGCCTGCCCTAATTAAAATATTTTGTTCATTTAAGGATGTGATCACTCTAACACCACAGTAAGAGCTGGGACCACCAGAGCATGCAAACTGCATGCAGGGCTACCTAGTCCAGGGAAGCTTAGTCCACTGAGGAAGGGCTTAACCTGACTTACATTAACCTGACATATTCAAAATCACTACGCACCCTACACAAAGTGAGGAAATCACACCGTGTCCTGCCAGAACACTGCTGGGCTTAAACATCCACAGAAATATGTTCAGAAAACACATAAACACCAGGAGCACACAAACCCTCCAAGAGGCATTCAGGGATACAGTCTTCCCTTAAAATTTAAGGCACAAACTCCTAAGGGAAAACGCCAGAAAAACAACTGGTGTTTGCTCTAATGCAAGCATCAAAAATGAACTAAAAACCTGAAAATCTCAGCAGACCATTCACACTACCCTATTTCTCCCCCTGCTTTTGCATCACTATGAGAGCACTGAAAAAAAACCAGCCAGGTACCTTTCCCCCCGAGAAAAAAGCACCAAAAGGAAAAAAAAATAATTAAAAAAAAAAGAAGCAGCAGAGAGAAAATTGAGAGAGATGGGGCTCACCTTGAAGTCCATTTCCATTTGCACTGGTGCAAGATGGTGGAGGAGAGGCTTGGGGCCTGACAACAGGAGCGAAGGCGCTCTTTTGTTTCACTGCAGAGATGACATTGGCAGGTGAGAATGAGAAAATGCCGTGTGTACTGCTACAGTTTGAAGGGAGGGTGACCGAAGAGGCTGCCATGGTAGGGCTTGACGGCACTACTGCAATAAAGCAAAAATAATCAGGACTCAGATTGAGGTTTTCACGGCAAACACGGAAAAAGAGAGTGATAGGGCCTTGCCTCTTAAAATATATATAGAGATATATATATATATAAAAAAAATATATATAAAAAAATAAAAATGAAATGCCTTGGCTTGGCCACTCTCTGGATAACAGGCAAACTCTTTTGTGTTGGACTTTTGTTACGAATTGCGCAGTCCAATTTTTATTTTGGTTTTTTTTTTTTGTTTCGTTTTGTTTTGTTCATTCTTTTTTTTTTTTTTTTCCTTTTTTCTCTATCTGAGATTGTATTCTGGCACAAACAGATCAATTTATTATTTTCATTTTTACGTCCAGCCTCCAGAGTCACCCCTCCTTTTATCCAGTAGCTGACAATAGAGGAAATCAAAACAATGCAAGGAGTTGATTTTGTAGTAAATATGAATCTATATGATGATGTGTTACCAAAAATAGACACTTACTGCCATAAGGAGAGTTAGCTGAGGAGCCATTAAGAAATCCAGGGGAACCTGGTACACCTAGATTGGGCATGCCGGCATTGCCATATCCATTCATGCTATTGCTGACTGTGTTGTAATTGGACTGCTGAGGAGTACTGCTGGGAACATATCCTCGCGGGGAAACACTGCTTGTGTTGCGACTGTAACCTACTGTGTTAGAAACCCCCCCACCCCAAAAAAATAATGTTATTTTATAAGATAGACTTAGGGCTGGGGGGTTTCCTCATGCAGCATATATTACACAGTTTTAATTGATTGCACAGCTTTGCTCTGAGTTGTCTCTCACTGCCCTATCAACTCTTGCAGCTTGAGATAACCTTATCACGCCAACCCTACTTAAATCATCCGCGAGCACTCTATGTTGTCTCTCCTCTTAGCACAGACAGCCAACAAAAGCTCTCTTCGATCCAGCTGTGTCAGGTGCCTTCACGTTTGTCTTTAGGAGCAATTATCAACAGGCTCGAGTCCCGCTTTGTACCAACACACTGCGTGAACTTTCAGCCTCTCCACACCTTCAAATGCCAGAGCTGACAAGAAAAACTTTTTTGTTGCGGTGATTTACTTTGAAAGGCTGTTTTGGGGTCTTCATTTTGTGATTGATATTTTTATGCTAACAACAAGCTTTCGTAAGGTGTAGCCATCAGTGAAAACTAATTCAAGAGCAAGTACAGAATTTTATAAGGCTTATTAGCTTGGAAACGCATTAAAAGACAATCTTTTTAGAAGAGGTAACATAGCGGAATCAGGATTTTAAACAACAATTTGTTCCTATCTGAGCAATCAATTTAATAATTACGTTGCAAGCAAAAAAAATTATGCGTTTGAACATATCTGATAATCCTGTTTCCCTCCTTTCATTAGTACCAAAATTAATTTTAAATGCAATATGCTACATGCATTTTCAATTACAACAGGTAAATTAAATCAACTATTACTTTTATTAGTAACATATATGTCACACATGCCTACAAACAAAGTATTTTTAAATCACAGACATCAAATTAGATTTATCTGTGTAAATATTCCAAAACCAGGTGGAGGTACCGAGACATAATTATTTTATAAACCAACCATACACGCTGTATATTTATTCCAAATAACAAAGAGCTTTCTACACTTTGCCAATTTTCTTTTTTTTTTTTCCCCCACTGGAGATGCTTTATGACAACAGCAAACGAAAGAACAGGGAGAATTAAATATTACGAGAAAGTTAAAGACGGCATTTCATTCCGCGCTCAGACACGGGGCTAAGGGGACAGAGAGAGGGAGGACACGGAGCTGGCCAAAAGCAGCCAACAAGGTGAAGGATTAACCCTTGAAATCCCACCTACCTTGGTCGTTGGCTTGTGATGTTTCGGAGACATTGACGGCGAGCTGGCTGCTGAAGGAGTTCACGCCCATCATGCCGGTGTGGGCGGGAGTGTTGGCTAGAGTGGGGATCTGGTTGTGGTTGCGGGGCACGCTGTACAACGCCTCAGCAATGTCAGCTGCTCGTTTCAGGATTATTTCCTAGAGAGACACGAAACAAGCACTGACAACTCAGATTCGTGCGAATGCTCCAAGTCGCAATAGCGCTAAAATTTACCGAAGAGATTCACGTGGAATTATAGCGAGGGTGGGGGTTTGCCGCCTGTTTCAACAACACCTATTTTTCCTTCCCATGCCCAATTGTGCCAAAACACAGCAAGTATAAAGAAATAAAGAAATTAACATAAATCTCCAGTTCAGCACTGGAAGTCGGGTGAAAATCATCACAAGGGTTTTATGCGTCTGAGGCAGGAGTTGTATTTTCAGCAGTTTGCAAAATACAGTACGGTTGATCCACTCGGCTGAGCAGATTTCTTTAGGACTTCCCATTAGTCACTGTATATTTTGGCCCGAGTTCAAGGTTATTCTCTTGCCTTAATGCTTGCTTATGCTTTTGGCACCTCGCACTTAATTGTCATTTCTGATAGGCAAACGAGCGGCGAGAGGAGAACGGGAAGATGAAGCGTTTCCCTCGGAGCATTGCATCACATCACACTGCCCTCAAGGTGGCTGGCAAAGCCCGGCTGTGTACAAAGGCAACGTGCTGATGCTCTGCCAGCCCTGCACAGAGCAGGTATTGATCTACACGTGTCGGCGTGGGAACAAAGAGCGCGCTGCTGACCTACCTGGTTGTTATGGGGCATCCCATATAGGGCTTCAACAAGGTCTGCTGCTCTCTTAAGTAATACTTCCTAAAGGAAAACAAACAACCTGCGTTATGTTTCACTAAGACAGGAGAAGTGCAGTGATGTTGGCAGTTGTAGCGTCTCTAATTGCAAGGAACCGATAAAAGTGGATAAAATATGTCACACACCACCCGTGTGCTCCTGCTATATTTAGGGGATGTATTACAAAGGTGTTTTGTTTGGGAGGAAAACAGGGCATGTGCTTTGAAGTCAAAGTTAGAGACGAGCCTAAAAATAA
>NC_046228.1:1297500-1300000 GCF_009819885.2 Catharus ustulatus | reverse complement strand
GTGTCATGTGCATAAACAACACAGGCAGCTTTTGTCTTTGTTGAATTTAAATGAAAAGTCCCTCTAGATATTAATATGTGGACTTCATTTGTTAGCCTGCTAAGTCAGGGACTTATAACAAAAGCTTTGTAAACAAAAGATTAAACTGAATCGAGCTTTAGAAAATGAAAGGAAAACAAGAGTCAAATAATCACAGATCAGAGTGGGGCTGCTTAGATTGAAATCACTACAAGCTACTGGAGTGGAAAATGTTTAATTGAACTATTTCATTACGCAGGAAGTTTATGTCCCTCTTGTAGAATCCAAAATATTTGTATCAGAAAATCCATTCTCCTTCTTTAAAATACTCTCCTGCAAGTATCAGGTGCGATCTTAAAAACTGTCGATTAACTTAATGGCAAAGAATTAATGTGGAAAAGGGGTCACATGTAAGAGTACAGGTTGGGTTTTTTTGCAGTTTGATGTACCTACCCAAGAAGTTGCTCAGCCGGAGTTCGTGCGCGGCGTTATTTTACAGGTGATAAGCAGCCTAAGGCATCGCTTAACAACACGTATTTAATTAGAAAAAAAAATAAACAGATGCTTTCTGACTCTTCACTAACCTTTGGTAACCTTTCGGGATCACCTGGATGTCGCGGAATAACTTTCTGCAACCTCTGGAAGCCGTAATCTATGGTGGGTTCGTTAAGCGCTGGAACATAAACAGACGAGGCCATTTAAGGAGAGGGGTTTCATAAAATACACATCCCAACAACTGCTCCTGAGCACAAATTTACACCCCATGCGCAATTTTCCTCTCAGACCTTATCCCAGCCACAAACCTCATTTTACAACCTGTCCTGGGGAAGAGATTTTTATTTTTTTTCCCCCCTTCACAAAGCAATGATTACTTCTACTTATAATTAGGCTGGAAAATAGTCAAAGGGTTATCCAATATATTGTGAAAATGATAGCACAGTAACAAAGTTACAGGTCTTGAGGCCATATATAGCAATCACTACAGTCATGATATGATGTCTGCATCACGGGCTGCTTTCTATACTGGCTGTGGATTTATGGGAAACTGGCAATTATGACATATGTCCAGCTATTGCTAGCTTCAGATTTATCCCTGTGGTCCTTTTTTGTCTAGCATATTGCCTGAGCACAAACCAGGCAGGAGGAGCACTTAATCTTGCAAAGCTTTAATAATCTGTGAATGGCTGACTACAAACTGATGTAGAGCACTATCATTCTACAGCTGCAATCCACTAGCCTCATGAAATTGCAGGCCACAAATAGTAATTAATCTTTTTATCCCTCAAATTGTAATTTTGACTATGAACTGTGCTTGGTCATAAATCAGCAGCACATGCTGCTGTGTACAGTGCATGAATCATGATCCTGACTCAGTTAGACTGCACACATTGTGTTTAACAAGCTTTATAAGGAGTCATAGGGCTTTATTATAGCTCTGCCTGACTCAAACAAAAACTGAGCCTGGAGGCCCAGTGACTAGAGTTAAGATGAAAATACTTATTAGAGTATATTACTCCTTGATGTAGATATCGTTTTCAGCAGACTAACTCCACGGTGCATGGCGCTACATAAATCAATGGGTTTTCTGAGACTAATAAGAACTGCCTCCATCTATTCATTACTCAGCCCGCAATTTAGGCCATCACTCATTAGTCAGCATGTAATTTGATGATTAACACCGTACAACTCAGCAGGTTCGCCGAGCGCGGGCCGACACAAAGGCTACAACTTACTCGGGGAGGGGGAAACGCCACCCCAAATAATTGGCCAACATTATTATCAAGTGCTGCCATTATTTGTGTAAACACGGGCGGCACATCCCGTGATCAATGCGGGGAGGCTCACACGCATGCACTCAATAACACGACAGAAAGTTGAAGACTGCAATATGATTTGACATTCCATCATGCATCCCGGAGACAAAGGTCCACATAGGAATGTGAAGTAAGACATTTTCTTGTTAATAAAGCATTGATCCGACGTATTGATTTTACATGACATGGCTTTTGCTGGGATTTTGCCCTCCTTTTTCTTTGCAAATAGTAAAGCTCTTCAAAATGCCTTGGCGTATGTGACATGGCAAAATTTCTAACTCTCTGTGATGTAAATTCTATATGTGTAAAACCACTTCATAATCAGACCATTAATCATCAGAAGCTGTCAGCATTGACTTTGGGGACAATTTGTCATGTCTTTGCCTGGGCCCATACAAGTGTGTCAAGCAAAAGCCTGGTGTGTGGGGACAGATGAGCCGCCGGTATAGCCTCACAAAATGACTTGCTTAAAAAAGGATTAAATAAAGTATTACATTTCTTGATTAGAGAACAAAAAAGTGGCACTCGGTGCATTTGTAACATGTCAAGGTTTCTCCTATTTTCCAGCTAATCGCCATGACTGTTTGACTTAATGAATCTGGTCTGATGAAAGGTGATCAGAAAAGATAGATGGCCAACTCCTATTGATTTCATGCAAATGCAGCTGA
>NC_046228.1:1290000-1292500 GCF_009819885.2 Catharus ustulatus | reverse complement strand
GGACAACCTATTTACTGTAAAAAAAAAAAAAACCAAAAAAAAAAGAAAAAAAAATTTAAAGGCATTTAAGTTCTCCTCATTCCACAAAGAAACTAAAAATAGATTTTTCATTAAAAAACCAAAATGATGCCTTTGTCTTTATCTCCCCGATTTCTCGTAATTGCTTCACTTTCCCTCAGATGGCAGGAAGGGAAACAATGGCACTCACTCACTTGTTTCAATTACAGGCCTAAAATTCACAGGTCAGCTCATAATTAGACTCGATCCGATAATGATATAGAATTTTCCTTAAAATGCTCATGTTAACATGGGGGCAAGTGCCTCCATACTGTTTGTTTATTTGTTTACGTATTTGCTTATTTATTTATTTATTTCCCTCTCTGGAAAGCAAAGCCCACCCCAAGTGTTGACATCCACAATGCTGGCTGTGGCAGTGAATGGAGGGATTGTCCTGTCCTTCAAGAAATAAAACCACTTTTTATTCCCTTAATTTTGTCCGGCCTCTGTTTTTAGGTAGCCCCAAAAAGGCACCAAGGAATGGAATATTGGGATGCAGTGCTGCTCACAAAGGAGGAGACAAGGACATGCAGTCATTGAATGGCTTCAAACTGAAAGGGATTAGGTTTAGATGGGATACAGGGACAAATCCTTCCCTGGAAGGGTGGGCAGGGCTGGCACAGATTTGCTGTGGCTGCCCCTGGATCCCTGGCACTGCCCAAAGCCAGGCTGGACACTGAGATTGCAGCACCTGGGACAGTGAGAGGTGTCCCTGCCATGGCAGGGGTTGGGACTTTAAAGATCCTTTCTGGCCCAAACCAGTCTGTGATAGGAGTTAACAAAGAAATATTAAAGCCTTATTTGTGGCTTTGACATCTTTGAAGACAAATTCAAATCAGTCAGTTCAGGAGTCATCCATCCATCCATCCATCCATCCATCCATCCATCCATCCATCCATCCATCCATCCATCCATCCATCCATCCATCCCTCCCTCAGGGTCTGCTGTAGAATAGGTCAGAACATCCCCAGCAGAACAGACTTTATACTCAAAAGTGGAGAGGGAAAAAAAATTAGGGGAAAACACTCCCTGGCCTGTTCCAGTCACCCACCAGCACAAACAGTGTCTCCCTCCCCCAGGAGGGATGGAAGGAGCACAGGAGGAAGGCAGAGAGAAAATAAGGGTGAGGGGCCAGAGAGGTATCAAAGAAACAACAAGCATCTTCCCCAAAAGTGTAGCAAATTAAGGTTTAAATACACTCTGTGACTAATCATCTGTCCCCTGATTTTGAAGAGCCTGATGCCAACACTTGTGGGGTCTCAGCAGGGCTGGTGCATCCTCACCCTCACTGCATGAGAGATGCCAGGAGGCTGCTGAGAAACATCTGATGGGAAGACCATGGTGGGCTTCCACCCTGAGATAATCCAGGGATTCTCAGCCCAGCCCCTCCAGGTTGTGCCACCACTTGACCTGGGCTCTTGGCACAGCTCTTGGTGGTGGCACTCAGCGACAAGTGAGGCTCTAATACCTCATGACCCTCAATTCCTCAAGGGCACCCGCATTTCCACTTTGAGAACGATTGTGTTCCAGGCTCTGATGTTTGCCAAAAAAGTCATTACCATCATAATAGCTGCAGATTTACTTTAAATGAATGAATGAATGGATGAGATGGAGAAGGAGCAGGGGAGAATGAATGAAAAACACTTCACATGTCACAGAGTCCTCTAAAAATGAGTGAAGGAGGTGGTACACAGGGAATAGGAGCTCACACACCCTCTGCTTGTGTGTACTGTCCTGTACCACAGCCAGGGCCACTGGGTGAGCACCTGCAAGGAAAGACAGAGGTCCCAGAGGGCTACATGATGGTTGGATTTATGGGAGAGGACAGCCTCACCTGGGACATGGACATGGACATGGACATCACCCCAACGCTCTCTGTCATACAGACATCACTCTGCTGCTGCTGTGGGTATTTAGAGCCAGTGATACTGGACATATTTAAACATTTAAAGACTTAAGAGGTGAAGTCTGAAGTAGGGAATGGAAAGCACATGGAGTAAACCCACTTGGAGTGCTGGGCGATGGAGTTATTGTATCAGACCACACCACACATTTCAGTGTGAGAGCTGTTTGCAGGGTCAAACACCCACAAATCTGCCATCATTTAAAGTTATCATCATTTAAAGAATGAGCACATCATGAGAAAATGGAGATCACATCAGTAAGAAACAGCCCCAAGGAGAAGGACTTGGGGCTGTTGGTTGATGAGAAATTCTAGGTGACACAGCAGTGTGCCCAGAAGGAATTTTTCATTATGAGGTTGGGCAGGCCCTGGTACAGGGTGTCCAGATTTGCTGTGGCTGCCCCTGGATCCCTGGAAGTGCCCAAGGCCAGGCTGGAGCAGCCTGGGACAGTGGGAGGTGTCCCTGCCATGGCAGGGGTGGCACTGGGGAGGATTTGGGGTCCCTTCCCACCCAAACCATTCCAGTTTTTTTCAGGGAAC
>NC_046228.1:1282500-1285000 GCF_009819885.2 Catharus ustulatus | reverse complement strand
ACAGACAGCAAATTTTTCAGGTAGCACTTTTAAAATTAGTATTAAACAAGCAAACGCTGCACCGCTCGATATGTATTAAAACAAGTATTGTACCCAGTTATTAATTTGCACTATTCACTTTTAAATGCAGCAAATACCTCATTAATTTAATTTTAGGTGCCCACCAGTTTATATTGCATTTTACAGTCTAGAAGGCAATTTACTATTAACTGGCAATTACATACAGAATGATTGTTAATTCTGCTCCTAAGTGCTAGCTGCTTGAAAATTGTTATCTCTCTCTAATTTTTGACCTTCTTACAACAGGGGTGAGGTACACTGGGAATACAAAGGACTAGTAGAGAAGAGCCGGACATGTCATTTGTGACTCATTCTTTTAATTCACCGTGCTAATCAACTGAACTGCCACAATCTCCCAAGGTAATTGTATCTTTATAATAGTTGAAAGCAGCGGGCAAAAAGGCATGGATAGATGGGGAAAGGCCTTGCCTTTGCCTGCTGGGAGCCGGCGTGCTCCTGCTTCTGCGCCGGGCTAATGGGGGCTTTGGAGAAAAATCTGGAACTTTCGCATCTCCCTGCCCCGATGGTTTAATGTCTCAACTTCTGCGCTCACAAAGCCTTTGTGCACCACACTACACTCTTGTTTCATTATTCCGCTGCCTTGTTGCCCTATGGTCTACCTCCTGCTGGGAAGGTTAAATGTTAGAGTGCCAAGCCAGGCTGCAAGCATGGTGGGACACTGATGGGAAACAGATGCCCTGGGGACCCGGCCCCTCCCTCCGCCAGGCTACAGCATTTTCATTTTCTGAAATACAGCGAGGCTTGGCTTCCCTCTCAATGGCAGCTGTAATTTCCAAAGACTGTCTCAGCCACCCTATCACTCCGGGATAAAGCAAAGCAGAAGTTTCTCGGTCAGGCAGGCTCTGGCTTTCCCTCCTTATTTTCTTATTGCTGGGATATTGGGGGGTTTTCCCCTCCAAAACACTCCAAAGGTGTTTTAAATATCTATTTCTGTTAAAGTGTTGTTAGTTACATAACTTTATTACTATTTTCTTCCAGTGGGAGAAGTTCATGACATTCTCACAATCCTTTTGAACATCTTTACTTAGAGATAAAGACAAAAGACAACCCTGAGAATGAAAAAATAAATGATTTGTTCTTCCAGTTCCTTACACATGTGCACTTACACATTAGAAAGAACCTCAAAACAGCAAAATTAGCAAAACTTGCAAAATCCACACCTCAGAAATCAGTTAAAGACATTTCTGTAAAGCAAGTTAGAATTCCAGGCTCTGCCCTGAGAGCCAGACCGTCATCTGGTTCAAATCTGCGGCGCTTCCCTGAGCGCCGTGGAACTGCACCAGCTCCCAACAGCTCAAATATCTGCAACTTGGGCTGAGGCTTTTAATTCATTCATTTTTTATTTTGCTGGACACCTCTTTTAGCTTGTGATACTCACAGAATACTCAGCTGTAGCTCTGTATAAACTCTACATATACATATATATGTATATGTATCTATGTGCCTGTATATATATATATATGTATATATATATAATATTGTTCATAAGAGCATTTCTAAGCCCACAACAGTGAGAACCCCACCTGTGCTCACCAGCTTTGCAGCAAAACAACTCTGGCTTTTGGGATAAATCACCTGCCTCAAAAGCACCACAGCCACCACCATCCCATTTGGAAGCTCTGGTGAAACCCAGTCCCAAAGATCAATAAATGTAAATATTCTCTCCTTCGCCAGCCAGAAGTGAGGCACCCAGGTTTGGATGTCAACGTTTTTGCTCAGGTTTAATTTCTTTGGGAATTGAGAGAATATAGGAATCTCAGGTGCTACCATCACTTAAAAGTACATTTCAACAATAGACCTTAGGCAACACAAAAACATATCCAGGATGTGTTAACAGTTTAAAAAGTCCTCCCTTAAAACTACCCAGGAACACACTTTTCCCATTAGATCTAAATTAATAGATAGAAACAGTTGCAGTCTAGTGGGAAAATATTCATCAAAATGCACATCATCTGCACATCATCTGCAATCTGCATTATCTACCCAATAAGCAGCGAGGACTCTCCCTGAATCCCTGCAGTCTGTCGAGTAAACAGTTAAAGGCTCTTTGTTTTCAAAAGAGAGATTGATTCATCAGATCAAATTTATTACCTAGAATTCTCATCCAAAAGTACAGTAAATTAAATCACTATTTCTCCCTTTTCCCTCCCCGCACCTCAGTTGAATTCATTGGTAAATGCCAGAAAAACTCTAATACTCATTTCAGATAAAAAGCCAGCAATACTTCATCCCAAAATAATAATTTTCACATTAAAACCACTGCAAAACCACAAAGTTCCGACTTTTTCTTGAGCTGTTGTAAATTAAAATCAAATGTATTTAAAAGAATTGGCATAAATAAATCATTCCCAGGCTTGTGAGTTTGTATCCCGAGTTTTAGGTCTGAGGGAATCTTTAGAGACCGATTGTGAATAGGGTT
>NC_046228.1:1267500-1277500 GCF_009819885.2 Catharus ustulatus | reverse complement strand
TAAACCCACCCATGGCTTTTAGAAGGTACCGGTACCCAGGGTTATACTCGGACCACTAGGAAACAAAGATTTCCAAGTAAGCCAGGTCAGGATTTAGGGAATTTTCTTCGCAGGTCACACCGTTCCCATTTTAAGAGGCGGGAGATCATTGCGGGTGCCCTGAAATCCCAGGGAGCTGGGTGTGATTCCAGCGGGAGCAGAGCCTGGTGGTGATGCTCGTTCTCAAAGCATGGCCCTGCCCATGAGGATGCTGAGATCTCCTGAACCCCACCAAATTCTCAATCCCTGGCCCTGCCATTCCTCCTCCATCCAAGGGCGTCAGGATTCTCTGCCGCCCCGTTCCAGCAGCGGTTATTTACTCTGAGTTGTTTCCTTACCATCATTGTTATTAAAAGTAGGACTTTAAGGAGCAGCCGTTCAGATTTTCACATTCATTTGCAACGGTGCAGCTTACTCGACTGAGCATTTATGGGATGTTAGGCAAAGAGGATTTGGCACTGTGTTTTTTAACATTTGAAGAAAGCAAATCAATTACCGTATCGCCAAGAAAAGGAGCTGTTGGTAAGTGACATTTATGTAGATTTTCTGTAGCATGGAGAAGTGGCCTTTATTTTTCTAAGCGATATTTGCTGCTCAGAGTCAAATTCTTTTCATGCAGCTTACAAAAATAAATACTCGTATTTTGCTAAGATCATAATAGCTCATTAGAAGAGGCTGAATTTGGACCTAGACTAAAACCTAACACCACAGGGCTGAGCATGCTTACTTGAACCTATAATGTTGCTAGTTCTGGCTCTCTGGGGAAGGAGAGGACGAGGGGAGAGGATTCAGCCTTCTTAATTGTGAACCTCATTAGTGACGGTTGCTAGGCAAAACACACACCTACTTTCCGCGCATATGAAAGAGATAAACAATACGTCATAGACCATAATGACTCTGGTGCTCAGGGCGACCTTTAATTATTATATTTTTGGTCTCTTATACCTTAGTTATTAATGCAGAAAAACAAATTAGGGTTGTGTGTGCGGACCGCGGCAGATTTGTAAATCGCTTTCCATTTTTTGATGCCTAGATTGCGTTTCCTTCTGATAGTTGGTGCTGGCCTCATTCATTCCCCTCCCTGCCCGTTGGTAAATACTATTTGAAACGTAAAACGACAGTGATTGTATTAGCAGCTTAGTATTGTTATCACTTTAATTAATTTTATTAGTGTAAAAAGCCATGATCCTGTCAATGTGTTAGTAACAACTCGCAAGAGGAGTCCCGTGGAAACTGGTGTGCATGGCCCAGCATGTCAGGTCATAGCAGGTTAGAGAATCTAACTCTTCCAGAACTCGAGATGCATTAAAATTAAATGTATTTAAATGTGCATTTAAATTTTGGGCAACACTAAAGTCTTCAGGAAGTTGGACTGGATGATGCTTCCAAATGAAAATATTCTATTCTATTCTATTCTATTCTATTCTATTCTATTCTATTCTATTCTATTCTATTCTATTCTATTCTATTCTATTCTATTCTATTCTATTCTATTCTATCCTATCCTATCCTATCCTATCCTATCCTATCCTAATTTTATTAAACAGATTTTCCCTGAGAGCTGGTCTGCATCCCTACTATATTTTTCAGTTCAAACAAAGTGATATTTAAATCCAAATGACTATTTTGGGCTTTGCAGGACAAAAAATACATGTGTGCACGTGTCCAGACGCAGCTGCAACTGTGCGTGAGTGATTCAGGGGCTGATGGGTTCCAAAAAGATAGGATTTCACAATTCTGGATTTTCAGAGACACTTTCCATTCTCCTCTTCATCTCAGCCTATCTTCTTTTAGCAGTTCAGGCAAGAAGTCAATCACATTGAGTCAGGCTGAAGAAAAACATTTTATGCTGTTTTTCTCATCCAAACCCCCTCCTGCCGTAATCTGCAGTAAGGCCCAGGCACAGGAAATTGACCTCACAGTAAATTCTTTACGGATTCGGTCATGTTTTTACCATCCACTTAAACTTGCATACATAACCTGAGACTGTACCTCTGGATCAAGGAATATGACAAGCCAAAATAAAATCAAGTCAAATTAAAGAGCAAGAAAAAGCTGCAAGCAAAACAAGACTGAAATTAAAAAAAAAAATAAATAAAAAAGAGAAGAAATAAAATAGGAAAATATGAAAAATTGGTTGTGACTGCAAACTGTAAGTATTAAATAAAGAAAGAAGTCAGAAGCAAATTCAGAAGCGTCCGTGTTCTAGTTGACAAGGGTTGAGAAATACTAATGGACTTTTTTTAATGGGTGCTTTGATGGATGAGAGGAGAAATGATGTAAAAGTAAATGTAGTGGTGTCTCAACATGAAGTATGGTGAAATCAAAAAAATAAAAAAAAGGGAAATAATAAAAATAATAAAAAAAAGCATTGCAAATAAAAAAAAAGGACATGTAAATGTGTGCCTACCATTTTCCAGATAAGAAGGGGCCGTACCTTCTGAGGGGTCAAGGCGGCGAGCCCGCCTCCCGTGTTTGGAATTGTTGTGTACAAACATGTTGTCTGAGACAGCCAGCACGTGGCCATCCACATTGACTGTTGTTGATACAACAACCTGGAAGAGAAAACAAAACCCCACATTTCAAAAATCCTGCAGATTTTCCCCGAATCAGGTCTCGTAAGACAAAACAACATCCTGTCACTTTTCTGTTTCTATTTAAACCGAGTGAATGACATCTCTGAATACATCTTTGTTTACGTGGCGACCACTGGTGATTTTTAACTCACAATTGTTTCTCTTCAGAACCTGCTACACTAATTAGAGTTTAATCTCCTATTATGCTAACAAATGAATTCAATTCAGGGAAATATTCTTCTAGCCATTAGTTTCAGAAACACCCCTCTAGCCACTCATTTTAAAAGCTGCTGTTTTGATTGATCTGTTGATATATTGATTAGATAGTTTATCTAATTAAAATTTGTTCACTTGAGACTGTCTTCAAATGAAGGGTTGTGAAGATTCCAAATAAAAAAAGCTTAATAAATCAGGAACCGTCGTAACTCCCCATTTTTTGCTTCAGTAAATGATCTCCAGGTCAGTTTTACAATTACATTTAATGTCTGATAATGAACTTTTTTGCATCTGAAAAGGCCGAGTTGAATATGAATAGTGAAAGTGTTTTCAATCCATGAAAAGTATCCCTTCTCAAGTTCATTTGGATGGTGATTGACCCTGGTATGTCAATGGAATTTCCTCCTTTATTTTTGAGTGAAAGGCTCCTATTCTTGTGTCCAGGTTCAGAGTCCGGCCATAGAAGAGATGATGGATAGGGCCTCCTTTGGCTTCCAGCTGCTTCTCAGTGGAAAATGGCAAAGGAACATATGCAAAACGCACAACCTTCCCGAGCAAACACCTCCACAATGGAGCTGGGGGACTCCTTCCGGAAGCACGCGCACCAGCCGGGGAGAACCCGCGAGCTGAGCCGGGCTTTGAGCGGAGCTCGGCCTCGTAGGTGGATCTCTGTTATCCCAGACTGACATTTACATCTTATTTAAATATTCCAGCGTGGGCCCTTGGCTGTGGTTCCAGGTTTTCTAAAGGAAGTGGCCGCTCCATTTCCTTGGGGTGAGCAGAGTCCGTGAAGTCACTGGCTAAGTCAGACCTTATCGACCCAGCTGGTGAGGGCGGCCCAAGGCAGGACAAGTTTGAGTGCCCACCTTCCATTTATTTAAATTTTGGTTGTAACAAAGATGATTGCAAGGTTGTCCCACCAGCTTCTAAACCCAAACACTTAACGAACACAAATGGAAGAGGAGCAGAGAGCCTCCTTCACTCTGAGCTGGTCCAAGGCATCAGAAGAAAATTCTTGTCTGCTTCTATGTTTGGGATCACCTCTGATCCTGTTTCTTATTCACAAGCCATAATTAGCTCTCAGCTATCACAGCACCTTTTCTGTGTATCCTGCCTCCTTGGAGACAGCCATCTGCAGTACCCTTTAGAACAGCCCGAGGGCAGTTCTCTGCCAGGCTGCTCTGCTTCCCCCCTCTCTCCTCCCACAAGTGGACACTTTCCCTCTTGTCAACATCCACTTCGGAGAGTGCTGAGGTTGCACACTCAGCTCGGCCACAGAGCTGCTGCCAGGCCACTGGGCTATCCTCTTTCACTCTTAATGAGATTCCCATGCTTCCAGAAACACTGCAAAACATGGAAGCGTGATTTCCAGCCAGGATTTCTGGGTTTGGTTCCTAGAACATGGTGTATTAAAGAGACAGAGCAAGGTGTATATGAAAATGACAACTATTTTTGTTCTGTCATGTCTATATAGGTCAGCCACCAAGGGAAAATACTGTAGTTCAGCAAAAGAAAGTCGACGTGCTACGCTTTGTTATATCGCCTCACTCCTGCAGCGCACCTCCACAAAGGTGCTGAGGCAGGGAAACCAGGTAAAAATACTGTTCAAGATCTGACATCCTGTTAAGTCCAGTTAAACCTTCTGAGAGGCAGGGAGATTAGCTAAAGAGACCCAGGAAAGTCTTTCTAGTGCCTACTGGCTCCATTGTCGACCACAAGATCACTCGTGACTGATGCTTCATTTAGTCATCAGTGAGACAAAGAGGACATTTCCACTCATTCCAGGTTTGACCTTCTGTTCTGTTCAGATGGATCAATATCACCGATGCCACGTGAAGCTGAGATGCATGAAAAATGGAAGCCTGGCTCGACTGTTTTGAAGGAATATTTTTTTTTTCCCAGCTACAGATCTTTTCTGTTGGCTGGCTCGAGGGTGCTGGCTTCCCTGGTTGGTTGGCTGTGCATGAAAACAGATGTCACATGTTTTGCTATCAAGTTTAACCACAAGTAATTCTTCTCCAAACCAAGAAAGTCCTGAACATCTCAATACTACTTTATTGCTGGAATCAAATATGAATCATTGTGAAATATTTTGAAGTAAAAGGCAGTTATTTCCTAACGAGCCTTTCGAATGACCCCCGATACTGAGGAAATAATTTGTCCATCCCGTCAGCTGCCTCTCTGCAGTGCTATGATTCACCACAGGATATCTCAAAAGCTGTAAGGAGAAAGTGAAGTATTAAACATTTTCTAACACAGCTGCAACAAAAATCTGTGTATTGGGCCACCACTGCTGGATCTACAGGTTGTGAACCTCAGAAGTGTGAGTTCCAAATTCCCTGTGCTCCATAGTTGTGTTCTTAAAGTAAGATCAAACTGCTCAGTCTAGGTAAAACCTCTGCAGGTCTGAGCAAACAGCACACGACAACACAAGGTGATAGCAGGGAGGAAAATTAGGGAAATAATTCCTAAGGAAAGATCCACTTGCTCCAACATTGATCCATGACAGCCCACGGCAGAATTCCAGAATCAGCACTTGAATTAATGGGGGAACTGTAAAATACTGACAGCAATATTTTTTAAGAACTGGAACAACACTGAGTTGAAGCACCGACTGTGTTTTCTCTTAAGTTCAAGATGAAGATGTGATCAAGTCTTTTATACACCATTTATGCATTTAGAGGGATCTGTACCTGGAATCTTCGCATGTCTCGTGGGTTGCCTGCATTCTTCAAACAGTTCTGATTGCACTTGAGGAAAAACTTTAGAAAGAATCTATAAAAATACAAAATTGAAATCTATTAGATTCATCAAAATGTAAATCCAATTTTTAGAAAGTTTAATAAAATCTAATCATAAATAGTTATACCCAAAAGAATACTGGTAGTGAAATATTACTTTCCTATTCGTTAATGAACTTATTTTAAAGCATAAGATCTCTGTCATAAACAGAACATTATTGCCAAGGAAAGGCAAATTTATATTTTTAATTTTTCAACAACTACAAATGTATTGACTCCAGGCCATATCCTTAGCTCGGTGTGGGAAAGTTGATTTCAATGACTCATTGACTTCAAAGGCAATGACTTACACCAGATGAGAATTTGTCTCTATTTTTTTAATACTTTTCATTTTTTTTTTTCACAACTTATATTAGCAGTAATGACCTCTACGTCGAAAAATTCCAGAGGTAATGATCAATCTTCTGAAAAACACTTGGCTTTGCCTCCGGTTTGGAAACTCTCGCTATTCAAAGGGACTCGATCCAACTCCTGCTGACTCCAGGGAGATCCAGGCAGGATCTGCCCACCGGCAAGGCCCCGGCTCCCTCATTGTTTTTGAAAGGGAAGGAACATGGCAAATTAGGCCCTGTCTTACGACCTCTTCAACCTCTGCCAGCCTTCAGCTGTGAGGAGTCGCTGCACCCAGGGATCGAAATCCAGCTTATTTCTGCCGAGCGGCAACCAGCAATTATTTAGGACTAACCCTTATCATCCAGGCATCTCCCCATAAACCGTTTTTGCAGCAACGCTGCCTCAGGGGAGCACAGCAAGCACTTAGAGGGAAGGGGAAAGCTTGGGAAGATGGAAACTCCTTCCTGCACAGCAGGAGCTGAGCTGGGAAGTCTCCACCCTGCAGGTGAAGCGAACCGCGGGATCCTCAGGAGGATGTTTGCAGCCTGGCATCATCTTTTTTATTTGTGCACTCCTGTTTTCATCTTTCATGGTGAAACTATGTTTTAATTAGGTTTTCTGGCTAAAGACTGACCACTAATGACAAGCAAAGCTCAGGATTTTCTGCTTGCCCAGAGTTCCACAGATGTTTCAGTCCAACTTTCTACATGCTGGACAGCAGAGCATTCACATTCAAAATATGAACAACTTTAATTTATTCACTCATGTCAGTCTTCATGAGTGACTGGGACTGTTCTTGCTGCACACACCTCACAGAAGCTTCCATGTGCCAAGAGCATTCCTGGCAGAAGGCAAGACAGGAGAATCTTCCCTCCCTCAGCACCCAACAAAGCCCAGCCATGGCCAGCAAAAAAGAGCAGCAGTGGCTGCACAACATCTGACTTGCTCCTGAGAAGCTTTGAGGGTCATTCAGCAGCATTATGGGAGCATCCCCAAATTTAAAACTGCTGCTTTTAATCCCAGCTCTTCCTTCTCCATTAAACCTTGAGCAGCACTCTGATGTTACCCCAGGACACCAATGCTGAAGGAGCAATCTCTCATATCAGAGAGGCAAGCAGGGAAACAACCAGGTTTACTGAAACTGCATAAATAAATCGATGCTGTCAGTTCAGCTGAGTGCACATTTCTTTAAAACTTCCTATCCCAAAACCTGTAAAGAGGTTTCAGCTGTCGAGCTGGAAAAGATCTGGATTTCTGTGGTGGATGACATGATCTCCTAGCTCAGATGCTCAGGTGTTCTTGATGCTGTTGCAGGGATATTATCAGCAACTCCATAAAACTGTCTCTATGTTAGCCACAAGTTCCCCCTAATTTTATCTGCCATGTATTGGAGTTTTTTTGGATTCTTTTTTATTTTTTGCTGTCATTTGAGATACTTATTCTCTCCAGATCAATTGATTACTGGTCAGGTTCCCTGCCCACTGCAGGGGGTAGGACCTGGATGATCTCTGAGGTCCCTTCCAAGCCAAACCATTCCACAATTCTATTATTCTAAAGGTAATATCCTTTCTGTCAGACCTCTGTTTGGTTTAGCACAGCTTCCACCACCCAGACCACGAGTCTGTGCCAGGCCCAGCTCCATTCAGAACCACCCAGTGCTGGGGAGCCAGGAGCTGGGACCAGCCTCCAGCTTTATGGCTCCTTAGTGCCACATCCAGGCTGAAGAGCAGTATCTTATCTTTTTCTTTTTTTTTTTTTTTCTTTTTTTTTTTTTCCTGATCTCAAATGGGTGTTGTGAGGCTTATTGAGCTAATGTTTGTAAATTGCTCGGAAATTCTCCAATGAATTGTGCACTAGGAATGCTAAGTATTGCTCCTCGTGGATTGTTTTTAGCGTGAAGCATTCATGATGAATTGTTTCTATACAGAGAGCTCACATCCTGTCAAAGAAAAAGGGCCATTAAGCACCCTTTCACTAAACATCAACTGGAACCGGTATTTGTTCAATTATTTGGTGAAAAGGACCCACTCTTGGTGAAATTAGACATCATCAAGTTTATTAGGATGGCTCTGAGCACCAGGCTAAATATTGATGCCAGGCTGAAGAACACAAGCAGCACTCATTCACTCCAGCACATTCCTTGATGCTGAGCTATTTTATTCCACTCTGTGCTCTCAGAGTTCATGGGGCACAGGTGGCATCAGGACAAGCTCTTCAGAGGAAGACAACATCAGTTAAAAACCACATTGCCAGGCAGGGTGCTCCTCCTTGCCAGGAGATGATTGACTTGGTGGCTGCTCTGAGCTGACCACCAAGGACCGTGGGCATCCCTCCCACCCAACCACGAGGTGTCTGTGGCACAGCAAGAACAAGGAGCTGGGCAGAGCTCTGCTTGGGCTCATCTCAAACTTTGAGACGAGAATGAGAATTCAAGCCTTTCCAGGTTTGGCTCTCCCTGTTATATTTTGTATCCTGAGCAGAAATTTCAGCCTTTTTTTTTTTTTTAATAAATAAGCCTTGCAAAACAGCCTTCCCAAACAGGCTAAGCTGCTCCTAAAATACTGATAGGGAGAAAAATGCAGTCTCTGCCACGTCCCCCTGCTCTGATTTTTTCCCACTGCTAGAATGGGGCCTGCTACCCTCTTAATTAAAATGTATTACCTTCCACAAGACTCCACTATTTTAAGCTAAAATTTACATCTTTTATTAACTCACCTCACCTATACACTTAGCTCTGATGCCTCTCGCCGCCCATCTGCCATCCACATACAGTGAGTCACTTGATATTCCACCCACCAATTTTTCCTAACAACCACTGTGCAATTAAACTCAACACGTTCTGTTGCGAGGTAAATTAGGCACACCTGCGGCCAGCCTGCATTTGAACCGCATCAGAAAAGGACCTAACAAGGTGAGAGCAGTACCACAAAGTTATAGGCCTGTCAAGCAATTAGGTTTTCACTTCTGGGACATCCGCACAGTGCAATTATGCTACACATTACAACCTGGCTAATCTTCTGAACAAATGTCATGTCTCGGAGAAGCGAGGAAAAGCAGTTCATCTGCAAATGTGGCTGCTCTTAAGCCTCCACCTTATGCACATAACAACCTACAGGAGACTTTTTTTTTTTTGTGAAATGAAAGATGTTTTTTTTTTCCATAGAAGATTTTTTTAAACCCTGCAAGTGCCTTTTCATCCTGTTCACCTCTTCTTAACCTCTGTGAGAGGAGGTGTTGTAGCAAATAGACCAGAAAGACTTTTGTACTTAAATTTCAACACTAAGCAAGAAAATCCTTGATGCTATAAGCACGAGCAGTGGCTTCAGTTTGGTCCAACTCAAATACTGCTTGGCTAAAGGAATATTTGTGGCAGAAAACCACCTATTACACCCCAGAAACCCCATTTAATAAAATGTATTTCCACCAGACCACAAACCAAAGCGTCATTCATGCAAATAAACCTCAGCAGGAAGTAAATGCTTCATTCTTTTTATTTCAGATATGGACTATGAGTGTCCTGGTGACAACACCCTGAACCAAACTCAGCACTGGTGAGAGGTGAGATCACAAGGAGCTCAGAGGAACCCTGCAGTGACAGGCAGCTTCCACCCCTTTATCCAGCAAGATCTTCCCAACATCCAACTCAAACCAGACAGAGGACACAAAACCTTGCCAGCCCTGCAGACAGCATTTTGTTTCACTCCAATAATTCTGTTTCATTTTTATCTGTATTTCAGGTACACAGTTTTGTTGTTCAATTAAGCCTGCAGACGAGATCTTGCTGTACTACAAAATACAGAATTGTTAAGATATGACAGGTCTGCTCTACTTTCGTGAGTAAAAAAAGATGGGATTCGGATCATTATCTGTGATTTTGAAGTTCTTTGGAGGAGAAGCTGTCCACAGGGGCACGATGCTGTTAAGGGGTGGAGGAGGGAGAGAGCAGGAGAAGAGGAGACATTTGAAGTCAAATGGTAATTCTCATCCTTTACTCGATTACCCTTTAATTGGCTTTTTCCTAAGAAATATCTGACA
>NC_046228.1:1240000-1245000 GCF_009819885.2 Catharus ustulatus | reverse complement strand
TGCCATTTTGGCACAACCATTTGGCATCACCCTGTTGCTTTGCCACTTCTTCCAGTGCCACCGAGCAGCAGCAAGCTGCCTGTGTGTCCTGCAAAAGCAGCAAGGCTGTCCTCCAAAGCTGTGATTTTCCCTTCATGGTGCATATGGTGTTTTCTTGGTTTCAGTGATATGGTTTAATTTGAGGCCCGGGGGCTTGGGCAGGGCAAATTAAAGAGCAGACGAAGCGTAAGCTGTAAAAAAAGGGTTTCGTTCCTGTCACTTGCCCTCATAAATACAAGTTGGTTTTGCCTTAGACCTGGTAGTTACAGCATGGACTAAAAATCAAAAGCGAGTAAAGATCTTCTCCATATCTGATATCTGAATATATCTGAATTTAATTTCTAATTGTTGTTTATTAAAAACCTGTATAAAACAGCTCATTGTAGTGATATATAAAATAATAGAATGGCTTGGGTTGGAAGGGGGCTTTGGTTCCAACCCCCAAAGTGAGCTCTGTAAGCACTTCAGGACTATCCTGTTTCTCTATAAAATGCAGCTCAGTGTGAGGTGATGTGCTCAGCTCCAGTTGTTTTTCAAGCAAGCATCACAGAGTCAGGGCTCATCATTCACTCCACTGGAACAAGCCCAGCAGTTTGTTCTCCTCCATGAAATCCAGCCAAGGGAAATCTTCATCTGGAATATCTCAGCCAGCACTGAGATCCTCAGGAGCACGGTGCCACCACTTCAGGTGCTGCATTCTCAGCCTTGACCTTGGCAGTTCTGAGCTTGGAGGTTCTGTCTCCTCCCAGGCAGCTTCTCCAGGATCCAAGAGAGGATGAGGAGCAAGGTCCCAGCTCCCAGCCTGGAGCATCTCCATCCTGCTGGTGGGATCCCGTGGAGAGGACAGCGCTGGTGGAAGTACCTGAGCTCCACATCCAGGAGGAAAACGGAAGAGCCGCGCTCATTTTGAGGAGGAACATCTGGGCTGCTGTCAGCATCTCACACGCATTTACTTAATTGCAATCTTGAATGAAATTGTCCGTCATAAAAGATGCCTCGAGAATTTCGATTTCAGCCGTCGATCGGCAGCGTCTGCTCCTATCGTTTGTCTTAATTTTATTTCACTACCCCTAACTGTAGGCACTACTTCAGAAATATTTTGAATTTAGTTTTAATTGTACAGCTTTCAACTCACGCAACATTTCTCTTTGTGTTGAAAGCATCACGGTGATTTATCCTCATTATTGTGTAAATAGGTTTCGGCAGTTCTCAGTAAATAAAACAAAGAGTGACAGGAGGAGAAGGGGGAATTTGCTTTCCTACCAATTAGAGTAGCCTTAGGCAGTACTTTTAAGAGGAGATAAATCCTGCAAATCACTAAAATGATCCTGTCACATGCACCAAATATTAAAATCACACAGCGGCGCACTTCATACAGTTTGCTTTGGTTTAATGAGTTGGGGTGGGCTTCGTCATGAGGTTTGCATCTCGCAGTTGGGGACCCTTGATTGACAGTGAAGATCATGCCCAACTGCAGCTTCCTAACCAGTAGGGCCAGATGGAAAATCACAATTCATGTTTAATATGCAGTTTTTCAGCTAACGAAAATTCCCAAATTGTCTCCTCACCTCCTACCTGAAATTTTTTTCCCCATAATAAATGCAAAATATGCTTCATATTAGCCAAGAGTGGATTTTTCCCCCTTCCAGCAAGTTATTAAAAAAATCCTGTATAAATGATCCCTATTAAGTGAACAACCTGTTAACTTCTTCAATTATGTAAGTTATTAAAAGATAAGTTTGTGAAACATCTGTTGTCACACTCAGACACTTTTCAAAGTGAGTAAGTGGCCTGTCAGGGTAAAGAGAGAACCACAGAAGAAGAAGACACTTTAAAAGTACCAAAGAACTAAACAAATGCTTTGTTCTATGAAATCTGTGCCCCTGTACCATGGTGGGGAGGTGCTTTATGGCACAGAACACAGTCTGGTAACGTCTGCAAGGGCGTTTTTAGCCACTGGAACAAAACATGATGATATAGCATAATATATGTAATAAACAGATGGCTGATATCAAGCTTTTAATGATAAACAAGACGTAGCAGACATATTGCATGTGCCACAGTGGCCCTTCTAACTCACAGCCTTGCTGTTAGAGCTCACAGTGCCCTATTTTCAATTATTATCTCCCCCTCCACCCTTCTCCTGCAGTCAAGTTTTACACTCTGACATTTATACTTAGTATATTGAGCAATGATTGTTACCTTGTTCCAGCATTTTTTGTGCAGTGCTTTATGAGAGTGGAACTAAATGTATGACAGGAACCCCAGTAACCTGAGACCCTGGGTCAGTAATGTATTAAAACAAAACAAGACACACATGGCTTTGGCACAGCAAGAAATCATGCAGGAATGGGGGCTGAGACAGGCTGAGATAAAGAAGGCCCTACCTAACAGCTGCAATTATAGCCTTCGTTATATGAGTCAATCCATTACTGCATATAGGCTTGACAAATTACCATAAATGCCACGCCAGAACAACAGCCAAGTAATTTAGCTTCATCCTGGACACTTTGAAAGTTGGTACATCTAAATATTGCAGCGAGGCCTAATTAATTAATCAGTCTTGTTGGCGGTGTAATGATTATCTTTTTTTTTTTTCTTTCTTTAATTTAAAAACTCCCTCCAACTAAACAACTGGCAAATTATGATTATAGTGGTTGGAGGATAAAATCATTGATCTGTGCTCTCATTCGAAATGGAATTGCACATCAATTTGTAAACGTCCCAAAATAAATACAAGTTTTTCATTGCTCCTTCCAATAACGTATATCTGCAAATTAAAGACTTTACATTAAAGAAATTCTCGCTGTCAACTGCCCACAAGGTAACAAATGCTTGCAGAAGCTCCACAGAGTATTGATTTATAAGTATTAAATGATATGATCCTATTTTATCACTTTCTCATATGTAGAAGAGCTGTCCTGCTCCGTGGCCAGGATGGAGAATGATGATTAACATTACCTCACACATTTATATTCCCTGAAAAATATGGAGCGCCATGACTTCCACAGGGCACATCTTCCTAACCTTGCAATTTATTAAGTCAATGTCTTGCCAGCCTCCTCGCAGACACTTTGCCCATCACATTGAAGCATTTCAGAATTAACAGCGCTGCCCTTCCAGGAGGTGAAATCAGCTCTGTGTCGCTGGGGTGGAGCACAGAGAGGCTGAAACCAGCCCTGCTGGGCTGGGGGTCCTCCTGAGCCCCCCACTGGGATTTGGGGCTGGCCCCCACCCCAGCATGGAGCCCTCTGGGCCAGTTCTGCACCCCTGCACCGAGCCATGACCTTCTGCACTCCAGCTGAATAGCCTAGAAGTCTTATCCGGGTTATATTTTGTATTTTCCCAGGTTTTCCTGTGTCCCCCATCCCAGTTACTCTGCACAAACAGAAGCACAGACCTGCCCACAGCAGAGTCCAGGTGAGGGCTCAGCACTCCCACAATTAAAGCTCCAGGTGGCTCTTGCACATGGATTCTGCCACGCTGGAAAACTGGCTGTGACACGTCCAGCATGACACAGAAAATATGTGACAGGAACAGAGAAATTCTGTTTGAGACTAATCAGCAGGACCCAAGTGGAGGGCTGGTTCCTTCCTTCCTCCTCCCTCAGACACTAAATATTCCCTAACTCCAGCAGTAAATGAACAGAAGGAGGTGCAGGCCAGTCTCCTTCACTAAACAATCCCAATTAACACCTTGGAAAATCCCGTCGTGGGCATCAGCTGTAGAAAGGCTCCTGGACACCAGGAATCATAACCCTGATAAAGACTTATCAGATCTTGTATCCATAAAGGGGATAAAATTCAGATTACACAGACAACTTTAAGGCTGAAACAGTCTGTGTTTGACCTCCCACCTCCTGTTCCTATAATACTTCACACCTAGAGGGATTATTCTGGGTTGGAAGGGACCCACAAGGATGCTGGAGTCCAGCAAATGGCTGGATTGAACTCACAACCTGTCCAGGTGATTTCCTGCTCCAAACACCAGGAGATGGAGATGCTGATGGGTGCAAGCATCCAGGCTGCTGTTGGAACAGGAGGAGAACAGAGCTGCCCACTCAGAGCCCCAGGATGTCCAGCCCTGCTGGGGCTGGAGGCTCCAGCCCTCTGTGAGTTCTGAGCTCCCAGCCAGGGAACTTTGGTGCCACCGGCTCTGAGCTCAGCACTTCTCACATGACAACTTAGTCTAATTGAGTGGGACAAATTATCTTACAATGGACTCTGAGCAACAGCAGCAGGACTAAATCTATACTCCAGCTAACTCTGAACACATAATTTAGCCATGAGAGACTCGCAGCGTCAGGGCTTTCCACAACTCTCTGCTAAAAGCCAAAGAAAATTAAATATCAAGAAATTGTGATTTCTGTTCCAGCAAGCAGCACCGTGTGTCCCTAATATGTGAGCTCAGAGTTAGAAAACAGGTTTTGATCCTTCTCTGCCTGTTGTGCTTCTCCCTCTCGTTGCCTGTGGCTCCTGGCTCCGTGATCCCTGCTCCGCTGCTGGTGGTGGCAGGGCAGGGCACAGGGAGATTGCCTGGCTGCCAGCAGGACAGCTCTGAAGAGAAGGCACTGCCCTGCCCTCCAGCCCAGTGCCTCCGAGTCAGGAACAGCCAACAGGAAAAAAAATAAAATAAAAAATCCCGTTCTAGCATTTAAATTCATTATTGGCTTTTCTCCCGCCATGAATTACCCAGAGTATAAAACATCCACTTTTGTTATTTGATGCTAATCCTGTTGGTAGAGCTCCCGTTCCAGAGGATATTTAGCCTGACTGATTTAGTCCTCTCCACCTTTGACTATGCCTATCCTTTTTAAGAACAGAGTCTTTTTGATGTTAAAGTTGAGAAATTTAAATGAAGGCCTTGAAAACACAAGCACTGGCTTTGCTGACTCATAATCTTTAATAAAATGAGGTGCTGGGTACTGATAAAAGGAGATGCTGGGGGACTGCTGGGCAGTT
>NC_046228.1:1215000-1230000 GCF_009819885.2 Catharus ustulatus | reverse complement strand
TCCCTTCACCTGAAACCTCCCAACCCAGCTGCAGAATTCCTGGAAATACCTGAACCATATGAACAAGGCTCAGATGGAAAAAAAATGTAGCTCATGTCCTCTGCCTGAGGATTGGCACGAGCATTTCCTGGTGCCCAGGGCAGACCCTCGGTGCCACTGCTGGTGAAAATGATGCTGTGGGGAATTCCTCACCCTGTCCCAGCCAGGCCTTGTGTCCTGTTCTTGTCCAGTCCCTGGAGGGGCACAGGGCCAGCCTGACACTGCTCTAGCTCTGCACATGGAGGGTAATCTCTCACCAAAAACCCCCAGGCCCTGAGTGCTTCACATCTGCAATTATTGCTTTGCTAAATTTAAGAAGAAAACACAAACCAGTGCTCATGTATGGATCAAAAATCCTCTTGGGTTTGTTTGTGTGCTACTGATTCTTATTTTCACTGTCCTGTAAATCTGATCTTAGTTCTGCAGTTCTGGAGGAGAGGTTTGATAAACCCCTGGTGTTCTGCACCTCTCTTCCCTTCAGGACCACTCTTGAACATCTCTGATGACTTCAAGACAGGGCAGAACATTTAGAGTCATGTGCTTGCAATTTATACCATCAACCTGCAGGTTTTTTCCTTTACCTTTCTGCCAGGTTTCCACTGTGCCAAGATTTATGCTACTGAAACATATTGCTGATTTCAAGCTCTGTATTCAGCTATTCACACACTCATTTATAAATATAATACAAATTATAATGAGGTTTTTTTCCTTAAATCAAGGAATGTCTTCTCATTGCATATTTTTACCTTTTCCTTTCTTATCTCCCCTTTCTCCCCAGAAGAGAGGAGAAAAAGCTTCTCCACTCATGATGGATATTTCATGGAAAAATCTCTTTTATCCACTCAGAGGAAAAGCAACAATGCAGCTCACTCAAATCACCTTGAGAACAAGAAAACAGCTGAGCAAGCCTGCCCTGCCCAGCCAAGCCACAGGGCTCCATCCCAGGTGAACTCAGGTCTGCTTTTGGAGACTTCTGAAGAAATGTGACCAAAATTTCCTTTGGAAGTGGGGAAAAAAAAGGTAATTGAAGTCAGAAATGTGGCTTTTTTTTTTTTCCCTCTCCACCTTATGAAAGACAGTAAAACTAGTGTAAAATCAGTGTAACTTAATTGACTTTCCAATGCTAATTTATGCTAATGGAGGTTCTGGTCCATAGTTTTCACCTGGGAACTCAATAGCAGTGAGTGATGGCTCCAATTAGTCATTATAATTGTGAGTTGCTAAAGCTAATATTAGTAGAACTGCATGACATTCCGGGTTTCTCCCCAAACTTTTCCAGTGATAAGGCCTGTCCCACACAGCTGGGTCAGCTCCAGATGCCAGTGGGTCTCAGTTGGGGTTTTTGGGTCATCTCTGAGCAGATGCAGAAGGGTTTCCTGCACCAGAAGCCTCTGGTGGGTGCCTACAGGTCCCACAACTGGAATATTTGATGGTTGTCCCCACTTAGACAGCTTTAATATCCAATATATATAAAAAAGCTGAGTATTTTACCTGAGGAGATCCATGCTGGGTAACTAATCCAAATTCTCTAATCTGTACCTGCAAACAGCCAACAGCTTTGGCTTGGACCTTTTGGGCTGGGCACAAGGAACAATTTTGTCTCTCAGACACCATCAGAGCTGTCAAGATTTTCCAGGAAGGCCCCTGACCTCTCTGTGGGAATTGCAGTGCCTCAGATTTCCCAGAAACTTCAAATTTGTGCTTGGACAAGGCTCTGAGGCACAGGGTGGGGTTGTTGGGGTGTTCTGTACCCACGAATTTGGCTCCTGATGGGTCCTGATGGGTCCATAATTCCAAACCAATTCAATTCCAACACTTCTATTCCAATGAGCACAAATAAATTATCTTTATGGTCGTTTCCTCCCTTGCTTGGCTGGATGTGACATTTCCCACCACCCAGAAAACGTTCAGGTTTCAGTGATGAAAAGTTCCAAGCCCAAAGCACTCCAAGGTCTCCCCCAGGGCTGGGTTTAAGAGAGGAGGAGATGCAGCAGATGGGTGAGGAGCAGGTGGGAATGTTGGCACCTAATCCCGGGCAGGATTTCTGGGACAGATCAATGGCTCTCGGTATCTCCAGGACTCAGCAGGGGAGAAGCTGATAATGGTTTGATGACAGCCATGAGATGCAGTTTGCAACTTCAGCTGCTGCAGCTCCCTTTCCATGGACAGGGCTGGGATCCCAGTTAGGGCTGGTGCCCTCCCAGCTGGGCTCCACCAGAGATTTTGGTGGGCTGTTCACACCAGGCCCAAAATAATCCATGTTTTTATTAAATAGAATTAGAACTTGGCCTGTCTTTAAAGGAGGGTGTTTTGGAGAAGTGCTTTATTCTCGCTTGTTTACACTTTGAAGTGAGCTCCCTGCTTGCTGTGTCTAGGAAATGTGGTTTCCTTTGAGGAAAACAGATGGAAAATGTATGGAATGCATGCACTACCTGTGGGCATTTTTCATTTAGTGCTCAGTGTTACCACCCTTCACAACCAGCAGGAATCCCTGGTGCTGGAAGAGGCTTCTGCACCACAGTGGACAAAACAAATGGATTCATTTTGTCCCCAGTGCAAGACTGAATTTATTTCACATTCCTACAAATTATCAGAGTCTTGAAGACATCAGCTCCACAGACAGCACCAGGCTGTGGTGTCAGGACATGCTTTAGTCTCATCCTCGTGGTGGAGATTTGTAAAGAACATCAGAGCATCTCCACCTCTGAGTTACAGGGGTTTTTCTTCATTGAAATCAAAATCAAAATCAAAAACTGGAACCAGAGTGTAGAATCTCAATTAATTAACCATGCCTTTAGACACGAGAGGTGATGACTGCTGTGGAACAGATCTGCAGAGAATCCCAGGATGGTTTTGGGTTGAAGGGACCATAAATCCACCCAGAGCCCTGCCATGGCAGGGACACCTCCCACTGTCCCCAGTGTCCAGCCTGCCCTTGGGGATCCAGGGGCAGCCACAGCAAATCTGGGAATTCCATCCCAGCCAGGGAACAATTCCTGCCCAAATCCCATCTACATCTGTCCATTTTCAGTTTGAAGCCATTCCTTTCATTCTGCCCCTCCATCCCTTGTCCCCAGCCCCTCTCCCGGAGCCCCTTTATGCCCTGGAAGGGCTCTGAGCTCTCCCTGGAGCCTTTTCCAGGTGAGCCCCCCCAGCTTTCCCAGCCTGTTTCCATAGGTGAGGCATAATCTGCTTATTTAAGCCTCAAAATAAGGACTGTGCTGAGTTTCTTATATAAAAGTTCATATCCCACGGGCTACAACAAAGACTACTCTGCATACTTAATACAGGCTGAGTTACTATATTAACACAAAAATAATAATTAAAAAAAACACAAAAATAGATATCAGAAATCATGCTGATAACAATTCCAGTGGAGCTGCTCTTTTTCCAGGGCACACAAAGCTGTTTTACACACATAACTTATTTCCAGGTTATTATGTGCCTGCACTTTGATCCAGCAAGGGAAGAGCACCAGGTTCCCTTCTCAGAAAGCTGTTTTGGAAAGAGCTGTGCTGGCTTCAGGGGAAAAAAACCCGTGGTGGGGGATGGATGCTGAGGGCTCTCCGTGCTAAGGGGCACTCTGAAATTACCTAAGGCTTTCTCTAGGCTTGTTCCATTCTGTCAGAAGTATTTACGTTCCCAGAGAGCCCTAAGTCAGCTGTGGAAAATGCAGCAAGGAAATTCCTCGAGAAAGGACAAGAAAGAGTGACAAAATCAAGAGGAACAACGCTCAGCACCTGCCAGAAAGCACTTGATGTGGAGAGGAACAGGAATGTTCCTCTGCTGGCACTGGGGATTGCAGAGAGGAGGAACAGCCAAGTGTTCAGGTTCTTCCTTTCTACAGAGGGCAATTCGATGTTGCTAGAAATAAAGATTTAATTTTTGTCCTCAAGGACTTTTTCCCTGGAAAGCTTTAACAATAAGGAAAGAGAAGGTTCTATTCTTAGCTTATTTTGGCAACTAATCCAATTAGCAAGGGTAGTTGATTGGAGAGCCAACCAACTGAAATGAACTTGCCCATAAATCTTATCTTTTAATAACTTCAGCAACTTCCTTGCATTTATTTTTTTTCCTCTGTCTATTTTAGAATTCATGGTTTCCCGGTTAGCTCCCAGTGTCTGAGACCCTCTGCAGCTGTTTTTGGTTCTCCTCCCTGGCTGCTGGCACTGTGTGACATCGGTGTCACCTCGTGGGGCAGGGCACTGAGCAGGGAGGGAGAAGAGATGGGCCAGGACCTTTAGGGTGGGAATCACTCCAATTCATCATTTTTGTGCAGTTTTTGGGCTTTTCATTCATCAGAACTTTGCTGCCTTTCCCCTCTGCTTTTCTTGCTTTTTTTTTTTTTTTTTAATTGTTCTTACCCAAATTTCTCTCCATCTTCTTTTCCAACTTTGTGAAAAAAACAATTTTGCAGCATTGATCCTTCCTTAAAGGATGCCTGGCACCCCTTGTGTCGTCTTCCCTGCTCTTCCTGAGCACTCAGAGCAAAGAACAAGGTGTCAGAGCACCTCCAAAATACCCTAAAGGAGGGAGGAACTCATTAATTAGCTGGGAGAGCTTCCCTGGGAGTCAGAGGAATGTGTTCCCACTGGGCTCTCCCACTCCACCTTTCAGACAGGATATGAGGTTCCCCAGCCTCATCACTCCCCTGCCACGAACAAAGAAATACCTGGTGAAATTCAGGGAGCTTTTCTTTATTAGGAGCCCACAGCTGACTTTGAGAATGTCTCTGCAGTGCATTTAAATGTTTCCAAGCTGTGGGTATCCCATGGGCACAGGAAAATCCTTTCTAGGGGTTTTTTAAAGATGCAGAAAGTTTCGTGGAGTGCCTTATTTTACACACTTGTGTATTTTGTGATTATGGAGCTAAAATTTTCTTTATGAGCCCGTTCTTCATGGAAATGAAATGAATGATTAATTACAGATTCTTTGTAATCACCCTCTCAAAACTGGTTGATAATGCTAAGAATTGTGAAAAGGATAAGTCAGGAGCCTGTTCCTCATAGAAATGAAATGAATGACTAATTGCAGACTCTCTGTAATCACCCCTCTCAAAACTTGTTGATAATTGCTAACAATTGTGCAAAGGAAAAGTCGGGAGCTGGAAAGGAAAAGAGCAGAGGAGCCAGGAGTCCCTGCAGGAGTCCCTGCCCCAGCAGTGCCTGGGGCAGCTCTGCTCACAGAGTGACACTCACAGAGTGAGGGAGCACTCACAGAGTGAGGGAGCACTCACAGAGTGACACTCACAGAGGGAGCACTCACAGAGTGACACTCACAGAGTGAGGGAGCACTCACAGAGTGACACTCACAGAGTGAGCACTCACAGAGTGAGCACTCACAGAGTGACACTCACAGGGTGACACTCACAGGGTGGGCACTCACAGAGTGACACTCACAGAGTGACACTCACAGGGTGAGCACTCACAGAGTGACACTCACAGGGTGACACTCACAGGGTGAGCACTCACAGAGTGACACTCACAGAGTGACACTCACAGAGGGAACACTCACAGGGTGACACTCACAGAGGGAGCACTCACAGAGGGAGCACTCACAGAGTGAACACTCACAGAGCACTCACAGTGACACTCACAGAGGGAGCACTCACAGAGTGAACACTCACAGGGTGAGCACTCACAGTGAGCACTCACAGAGTAAGCACTCACAGAGTGACGGAGCACTCACAGAGTGAGCACTCACAGAGTGGACACTCACAGAGTGAGCACTCACAGAGGGAACACTCACAGAGTGACACTCACAGAGTGACACTCACAGAGTGAGGGAGCACTCACAGAGTGAGCACTCACAGAGTGACACTCACAGAGTGAGCACTCACAGAGTGACACTCACAGAGTGGGCACTCACAGAGTGACACTCACAGAGGGAGCACTCACAGAGGGAGCACTCACAGAGTGACACTCACAGAGGGAGCACTCACAGAGTGACACTCACAGAGTGACACTCACAGAGTGAGCACTCACAGAGTGACACTCACAGAGTGGGCACTCACAGAGTGACACTCACAGAGGGAGCACTCACAGAGGGAGCACTCACAGAGGGAGCACTCACAGAGGGAGCACTCACAGAGTTAGCACTCACAGGGTGACACTCACAGAGTGCCCCAGCCCTGCAGAGCTGAGGGTTGATCCTGCAGGGCTCAGCTCTCACGCCTGCCTTTACCCCACATCAGCATTTGTGCATTTTGCTGCAGCTGAACTCAACAATAGCTGGGGTTTGGGCAGAGAAAAAGCTCATTTATGTACAGGGTGTATGTACACTGTGCATAATTACATTATATTTAATGTCCACACACAGAGTCTGAGAGGTTAGACCCTCGACTTCTCCTGTGCAGCACCTACAGAGATTTCCCTGCTGAATTCCTGTTCTCAGTGGCTCTATTTCCCCTTCTGAAGCTGGAATGTTCCTGTGACAAGGACACTGCTGAGCCCCACGATGGCTCAGGGAGAAATCTGGGGTGGATTTTTATTTTTGAGACAAAACTTGAATAGCACTCAACAGCTAAAGCATGAGGACCACACACTGAACAATGAGGGGAAAACACAGAACAGAGCTGGGTGAGGTGGGGATTGTGGGGGGAAAATCCTGGTTCTGATTATGGAGCACAGCCCAATATCCTCGTGGGTGTGTGTGCACAGGCAGCCCAGGCAAAGCTTTGTCACAGCACCTTTAATTCTAAATGCTTGTCTTTGCACCCTTAAGGGTGTTCCTCGCCTCTAATTGTTTGTATGCTAAAGAGAGGCAGCCGAGAGAAACTAGGCCCATTAGTAAATGAGGAAAGGAAAAAGATTAATGACAATTCAGAAATAACTAGAACTGATTTGACACTGGGGATCTGCCCCAGTTACAGCCTTCAGGGCCAGTCACCAGCACTCCACCAGCAGCACAAACCCAGAAAGCAAAGCAGGAGCTCTGCAGCCACTGGTGTGAGCCCTTCAGAAACCAATTTATTTTTTAATTTCTCTACATGTTTTGTCAGCCAAATTTTGTGGTTTGGGTTTGTAGTGAGGTTTATCAGTGCTCATTAGTGCCTGAAATTCTCTCTGGGGTCACACCAACCCTTAAAAATGAGGAAGTTTTACTTTTTGTAGGAGTTAGTAAAATATGTGGGTATGAAGAGCTATTAAAAGGTAATGTGTAGTGCATGGCCAGCATGGACATGAATGCCATATGCATTATTTAGCAAATTGGACGTGCAGCCAATGGCTGGTTTAGAAATAATGAAGTGTGGTGATGGTAGAAAAACTAGCAAAAGGTGAAAAAGTTGATTCTTGTTGATGGATGCAAACAGCAAAGCAGGTGTTGGCTTGGCTCAGTGACAAATGAGGGGGGTCTGCAAGAAACATCTGAAGGAAGCCAAAGCAGCAGAGGCTTCATGGTGAGGTGAATGTGTGTTACAGCAAAGTGAGAAGAGAGAAATTGAGGGGAAAACACAAAAAAACATGCAGAAAAATCATGGACTGGTGGAATCATTTAAGGTGGAAAAGCCTTTAAGATCAACAAGTCCAAATAAAACCTGACATTGGCAAAGCCATGACTGCTGCCTGTCCCCAAGTGCCACATGTGCACAGCTGTGCTGTCCCTGCCATGCCCTGGGGGGGACTGGGGGCAGCTCCCAGAGCCCCTCAAACAGCCCAGGGGGGTGACAAGGGACAGGGGCTTGGACCAGCATGGTCTGCAAGGTGCTCCCAACCCCAGCCAGGCCAGGGCTCTCTGCTGCTGTGAAAAGGTTGATGGAAATGCTGGGATGCATTTGCAGGGTTGTGGGACAGCAGCTGTGTCATCAGCTGTGATGTATTTATGGGAAGGATAAGGGTTTGTGGTCTGAGTTCTGGAAAGACCTCCCAGTGAAGACAGAACCTGATATAAAATGTCAAAAAATATAATTAAGATGGAGAGTTAATGATCAACACCAGCAGTTTATGGAGGTGGAAGAGGAGAAAGAGGAACAAAGAGAGGAGAGAGCAGGCAGAAAGCACAGCAGGGCTCCAGGTGGTTTGGATTTTTTGGGGACAAGGTTGGAATTCCCAGATTTGCTGTGGCTGCCCCTGGATCCCTGGCATTGCCCAGGGCCAGGCTGGACATTGGAAATGGACACTGGGGTTGGACACTGGGGACAGTGGGAGGTGTCCCTGCCATGGCAGGGGAGCTCTGGGTGAAGTTTAAGGTTCCTTCCCACCCAAACCAGTCTGGGGTTCTGGGATTCCCCCCTTCCAGAAGCAAATCCTCCCCTTCCTGCAGGTCCATGGAACACCAACCCTCCCAGTTCTGCTTCCCCAGATGCCAGGGACAGAGCCATGCCCCAGGGCAGGCACCCACAGCCTCTCCTTCCACACCAAATCATTCTTCTTCACACCATGGCAATAATGAGCAGGGCACTCCTTGCCTTGGCTGCTTTCCCTTGATCTGATCGTGCTGTACAGCTGAGAGGAAGGCAAGGCAGACCCTTGGTGGGGATAAATGTGGTGAGCAAACTGCAAAGATGTGAGAAATGTGCATCCCACAGCAGGGATGGGCAGAGCTCTTGGCCAGAGCAGGGGGCTGAGGCTCCTGCTGCCTTTTGAGCAGAGAGCAAAATGGGGAGAAGGATGGAGAGGGGGGGATGCTGCAAGCCTGACACCCAGGAGAAGAATTCCTCCCTTTACTGGAAGAAAAAGAATTGTTTGGGACTCAGGGAGAAGAATTTTCCTGTGGGTTGAAAAGGGTGCATTCAAAGGCAGCTGTGGCACGGTGACACGAGTGACAGAGCCCAGGGGTGGCACCAGGGGCCTCACCACAAACTTTTGAAGCTGATGTTGGGTTTTGCTCACGTTGAATTCCCTTCAGAGCAAACCTTCAGCAAGAGGGATTCCAGAGAGACCCCGAGGGTGAGGAAAACAGGGCAGGGCACAGTGACAGAGCTGGGGCTCTTTGGGTGGAGAAGGACAGGAAGGAAAAAAGGGGAACCAAACCCAGGCAAAACTGGGTGAGCAGCAAGGAAAAAAAGGACAAGAGTCAGCAGAGCACAAAGGGAAAATTCCAAAGCCTAAGGAGAGAAAACAATCCTTAGGAGAAGCCCAAGACTGACCAGGTGAGGATGAAAAAATATCAGATGACCAAGGTGATAGAAAGTCAAAAAACTGTGCAATGTTAACAGTGGAACAAAATGCAGAGCTGGGGAAGTGAATGGATGGGGAAATACTGAATGAGAGGAATTCTGGGCAGAAGAAGAACTGGAGAAGGAGAGAGTCTGGACAGAGCCAAGGTCAGGAGGAGCAGAGGCTGCTGGGGCTGCCAGGTGCTTGGTAAGAGCTTTTTAAAAAGTGCATTAAAAATAAGAAATGAGGAGAAGAAAAGAGAGAACACAGTAGGACAAAATGAAGGGAAGAAACAGCAGGAATCAGAAAAAAAAACCAATGTAAGGAATAAATAAGCAGAGAAGCCAGGGCTCCAGTCCTGCTGGGGGAAGAGGCCTGAGCAGACATTAGGAGAACTATTTTCCTGTCCAAAACTCCTGCACTTATCATACCATTAGGAATGTAATTTCTTAGGCTGGATATGACTCTGTAATGCAGCAAAATATGATTTGAGGGCTGGATTGAATATTGAGATTTCTAATTGCAGCACAGTTAGAGCAGAATTACAGCCAGCAGGATATTTCCATCCCTGTTTTCCTGCAGAAAACCCCACTCAGGGGTTTCACAGCCCCTTTTTGGGGTTCCCAAGGAGCCCCACCCTGCTGGCTGTGTCCCTGGAGCCCAGCAGGGTCCCCTGGTGCCCATCCCAGCAGGGTGGGGACACCGGAGCTGCTGCAGCTCTGACAGTGCCACTTAAGGAGCCATCAGTCAAACTCTTTTTAAGAATAAAAAGGGCTTTCACAGCATTTATTTTTCACATGTCACACACCATTAAAGACCTGGAGGTTCCTACACCACGTGGTAACAAAATCACAGTAAGTAAAAAATACAAACTCGTAGAAAGAGAAATAATCCTAAATATATAAAGATAACCCTAAATAACTCAAGCTAAATAAACCCTCACCACTCTGGAGTCTAAATAATTGTGACTCTCTCAACAAAACTGTGAGACAAATCCCGGTGTCTGAATGTTATATTGTGCCCCTTGTTGAAATTTATTTATTTTTTATACACAAAACTTAGAAAAACAAAGCCCCTCCTCCTGGGCAGGCTGCCCTGAATGGCCCTGATTTCCATGCATGCCACCCTGATGACTTCACTCTGAAAGCAGAGCTTTTAGGGGGTTTAGTACAACTTCCCCACACCCCCCTCCTAGTCTGGGAGCAATTAGAAAGATCTCACACCTTCCAGCCAAGCCAGCACCCCTGCACACTTAGCCTGCCCTTTTTTTTTCCAATTTCAGCATGTTCAGTGTACCAATAATGCTCTGATGCATTTCACTCTTGACTGCATACAGTGAGATTGCTAATCAGGATTACTCGATTCAGTCAACACTGATTTCAATAAAAAGACAAAAAAAAATTATCATAAATATAGAGAAAGTGCTGGCGGCAGTGACAGGTGATTAAAATCTCATTCACTTGGAATCAGCCTGATTCATGGTAGTGGAATAGAGGAAGTCTTCATATCAGCAGCAGATGATTATTATCTCACTCACTCCAAGTCACTTCTGATTGCACATGCACACACAAACTGGCACAAAGTAGATTCATGAACAACAAATCATCATGCAGAGGTCTGACCTCCTTAAAATGAGGCTTTGTATAATAATTCTTCAGAAACAAGCAGATATAGGGGGGATAATGCTAATTTACAGAGTAGCATAACAAGCAAGCTCCCATTGAACACCCAGTATGGGCAGGAAACAAGGAGATGCCAATAAATTCTCAGTATTGAGCTGAAATACTGAAGATTAATTGATTTAAAGAGCTATTTTCATCTGTTTGAACAGCATCCCAAACATGAAAATGAGGTGTTCAAAGTCCTGCCTCAAAAAAACTGTGGAAGATCCACACAGCAGGATTTCCCAATGTTTTAATGTGAGAAGCAAAACTTCCCTGAAATATGATTTTCTTCAGTTGTGAGTGTGTCCCTGGCCATACTTTGAGGGCACAGATAAATTCAGTGCATTGGTGAATTTTTCTCTCTTGAGGCTGGATTTCAGGGAAAGGTTCTTGAGCCTATTCTTCAAGGGGCAACACCTACCCCTTACACAGGGCACAGAAAATACATCAATTAGAGATTAAACATGCTAAAGACAGGGCTCTTTTCTTCAAACAGCACACACAGAGAGTGTTCTCACACCAAGGAACTCCAGTCATGCAGCAGGAAGTGACATCTTCAAAATATGTCCAACTTACTGTGCAAAACAATGCCTTGTGCTGCCTCCATGAACTGGGAACACTTGCAGATAATTATATGTTATCTGCTTATGCTTGAACCCCTTAGAATCTCAAAAAACAGTGAATTAATTACAATTTATTAGTAAAATAAATTACTCCTCTGGCTCTGTAAGATATGAAGTGTCCTCTCAGAACTACAGTACAACAGCAAGTGCTTATGCAGAACAAAGTTAAACAATTACAGGTCCTGCTGCTGGTCTGGAGGAGTTTTTCCAGATTGACAGTGCAATCAAAGGCAGCAGCAGTGGCAGTGTCAAAGTGCAAGTCAATACTTGGTTGGATGTTGTCTGACAGGAATGAGGAGCAGCAGAGCAGGGGAAGCCTCCCCTGGATCCCAGGCACTCCCAGCAGCTCCAGGCTGGAGAATCAGCAGGACCAAGCCAGGCAAGGTGCTGAGGAGCATGGCCATGGCTCACAAAATCACCCTGCTGGAGAGTGGACAGCACTGAAACCCTGCTGCAGCCACCTGGGCAGTGTCAGGCTGGCCCAGGGGACACGGCCAGGCAAGGAAGTGACCCAGTGGTCCCAGCACCGGGGACAGATAATGCTCAATTCCCTGCAGTGTCTGCATCTGATAACCCAATTATCCCCAGTCTATTTTTTCAAAGTCTCTTTGAACCTGTGACCCACTACAAACAAAATGTATTTGTGTTGTTCTTAACTGCTAAACTCTGAAACAACAAAGGGCTTGGGGAAGAGTTGCCAACTTGTGTATTTCTTCAAGGCCTCCAACAATTACATTTCCATCAATCCAGTGCATTATTCTTAAACAGGGGTAGTTTTTGATCTGGAAGAAGTCGAATGGCAAAAGTGATTTAAATTCACTGTTCAGGATTAAACCCCCTCTGACTAAGCAGAAATAAATGAAGCCAGGAAACACTCTGCTAAAGCATTTAGCATAAGTCAAAAGTGACACTTGTTATGCAGCAAATGTCAGTCCAGCTGCTTTTGTTATTTGTTAAACAGCACTTTTATTCTGGGCAAACACATCAACTTGGCTAACAACTTCCTGGTACCATTTATTCCAGTTATATATATAAATATATATATATACTATTTTCTTCTGGAGGGGACAGTTTCTGTCAGGAAAGAAGTCAGAAAAAGCAGCACTTCTCCAAGGTTGCTCTTACAGCAACTACAGACGCCAGAACTTGCTCTTATTTTTATTCATCTATTTTTCTATCGCCTCCTTTGTCTTTTTGAGTATGAACTGGGTTCTCTACACTTCTGTGCCACGCTGTCAGCTGGAGGAATCCACATCTTAAAGAGTGGAACACATCGAGTTTATACCTGCAGGTAATTAAGGCTGGGATTATTTGGGAGCTCAGATGATGTCATGCCAAGCCAGAAGCATCTTTCCACAACCAGAACCCAGGAGAGCCGAGTAATCTGAAAATTACACCCCAGGAATCACAGGGAATCAGGAGGGCTGTTTATCACAACAGGGCAAATTAAGGGAGAGCTCCTTTTGCTGACTGGGAGCTCTCCTGAAGCCACAGAAAACACAATAAAATCCCCAAGGTTGAACCAAAGGTGCAGCGTGGCTCGACAGGCAGAGAGACCACAGCCAGGAGTGACAGTGCTGTGTAAATCCAAATTATTCTGGAGTTTCAACGACACCAACAGGTGTGGGGATGCTGGTGGGGCACAAACACCCCTTGGTGTAAATGAGATTGGAAAACCCCTGAGGGGCTGCTCTGCACTCCAGGACCCAGGCACACAGGGAATGACCCACACAGACATGCAGCACACAGAATAAATGTTCTATCACCTTCAGCAGCCGCATCAATTGTTAACTCTACCATATGTTCAAGCATATTCTGGTGCATTACTGTCTTTGGAAAAGCTGGAGGAATAGGGGGAATGTGTGAAAACATCCATGCTGTGCCAGTAAGTAGTTATTTTATGTTTGTAATTTTATTTTTACTGACTTTGGGCCTGATCCAGTACGGGGAGCCACAGCTCTCCAGAGCACTGGGAGGGGTTTGGGGTTCTGGGGCTGTTTGGTGTGGAGGGAATCCAGCATTCCCTGTGGGATGTGCATGTCCCAGGGGCAGCCAGGGTGACCAGAGCCTGGCAGGTGGGACACACAACACCCTGGGGACCTCCCCAGGCTGTCCTGAACACTCAGCTCCTCCCAGAGCAGGATTTTGGACATGGCCCGAGCAGGCTTGACCAACAGCATCAGAGGAGACCCCAGGGGGTGTCTCCAAGGGTTGTGTTCATGTCAAATAAAACTCCATTATTGCTCATCCAGGGGAGGCACACGGGGTTGGGACAGGATGGGGTTTAAGGTCTGTTCAAACCAAAGCATTCCATGATTTTCTGACAAGATGCAGGACTGGTGGGCATGAACAGGTAGGAGCCCACACCCTGGGTGTCTGCACGTCCCATCAGCTGGGGACAGCCAGCCTGGCCACCTCAGCAGGGCAGAGCAGCCCAGCACTGCCCACCAGCGCCTGCCCTGGGCTCTCCTCCAGCACCCACAGCTCAGGTACAGCTCCCTTCTCCCAGGAAATGCTCTGGGCCCCACCAGGCTGGAGACTGGATGGGATTTAAGGTCCCTTCCAACACAAATTATTCCATGATTCTATAACCAACGCTTGGAAGTGACTGAGGAGGAGATGAAATTCCACAGTGATGCAGGAGCCCTGACCGTGTGAAGGTAAAGTGTTGGAGAAGCTGCAGGAGGCTCTCCAAAGATGGTACATGAGGTAATTGATTTTACTTTTCCTGTGGTTTGGGTGCCAGGGAGCTGATGTGCACAGGAAGGACAGCAGGGAAAGGCTCACAAGCACAACTGGCTGAATCATCCTCTAGAGCTCCACAAGCAGGAGTGGAAGTCACGCTTAGATCACTTCCCAGAGAACAGAAAGCTTGCACACACAGAAATAGCAGGCAATGAGATAAAAAGTGATTAAATGTGAGATGCCTTTAATACCTTAACTCTTTCTGAGCCCAGGTTAAGTGCAGTGTTTGTATGGCCATGTTCCTGCATCCTCAGCTTTGAAAAATGAATAAGATCAGTGGGAACAGCGCTGCCTTCGCTGTCCTCACAGCTGAATTCGTTTTTCCTGTCGTAGAAATCTGGTCTGGCAAGCTGGGCTGCCACAAGTAAATATGACTCTTATGCATAAAAAATGACATCACGCACATCTCAGATTGTCACTGACTGTCACAGCTCCAAGGAAAGCTCCCACCCAAGGAGCCAAGGCACAGAAACCTCAAATCTCCCCGGAGCCCCCCGGATTCTGCCGCAGTCTCTGCCACGGCTCCGTTTGGGAAACCCTGATGATGCTCCAGCACAATAAACTGCATTTTCATCCCATCCTGTGCTTTATTTTGTTTCTCAGCTGGCTCAGTCCCTGCTCAGCCTGGAGAACCACATCGTTATCCACACAGATTGAGCTGCTCCTGCACAGGAACCGCTGGGATTTTTCTGTGTTTGCCTAAATTTTTTCAAGCCCACTCCTCGCATTGGAAGAGTCTTTGGGCTTTCAAGGCAAGTGCAACTCTCCCTTATTTAAAGTCATGTTTAATTAGTAGTTATTTATTACCTTTTCCTCCTGCACACTGGAACG
>NC_046228.1:1205000-1210000 GCF_009819885.2 Catharus ustulatus | reverse complement strand
CAGCAGGACAGCCCCACTGCAGTCCCCTGATGGATCCCTGCATGGCTTAATAAGCCTGTTTGGATTAGCACAGGCAGCTCGCTGCCCACCAGCATCTCGTGAAGCACAGAAGAACTGCACAAACATAAAGAGGAAATCCTAATCAAATCTGGATTGGTAAAGAGCATTCCTGACAATCCACACAATACCAAGACCAATTCAATTTTATTGGTTGTTATTCAAAAGAAAGGGCACTCACATCTCTCCTTTGTGCATTAATAACCTCACTTCAACGAGAGGATTGGGATTTTTTTTTTTTGTCCAGATTGGGGTTTTTGATAGGGCTCGTTGTTTGCTTTATAACTAAACTGAAGGTTCTGTGCAGCCACGGGGCCAGGGAGCAAACCAAGTGTGTGGGGAAGGTTTTCAGTGGTGAATTCACCTTTGAAATGGGAGCACCACACCCTCCACGCTGTCAAATTAACTTCTTCTCCTGCACAAGTCAGGAAAACAAGCTTATCCCAGAAGTGAGGCTGGACCTCTGCTTTTTAACAACTCCTTCAGCATCCAGGTTAATTTTTGTCCTGCTATTCTTCCAACCTTTTTTTTTTTTTTCCTTAGAAACTTTTACCAAGTGCAGCGGGAATTTGACATGGGAGCCCTTGTTTGTATTGCTACTTTCCCAAAGCCTCCTTAAACACTGCTGGAGGCTTAGGCCAGGTTTCTTTATTTCCTTTTCTATTTCTTTATCATTAAGGCCAAGGAGTTTTGAGCGAGCAGGATCCCGCTAATCGCTTGCCCCAGCCCCCATGGCTTTGTTTCTGTCAAAATAGCTCCTTTCAGCGGCTGCAGAGCGAGCTGTCTGGGCAAATGAACTGCTCTTTCTCACCAGATGTGTAACCGTGTTTCGTCTTTCACGAGAGACAAGCTGGAGCCGACTCCTTCCGCTAGCTGGGCCTATGCTACATGTCTTACAACAACACAAATGTAAGCCCCTTCCTTTCCACACATGTTAAACTCATTTCCTAGTGAATTATTGGGAAAACACGGCGCTGTCCTCGCCGCCGCTGCCGCGCGCGGATGCTGCAGTTTGCTCCCCACGCCACCCTGGGCTCCCTGGCATTTTGCTGGCTGTGAAACTTTTATTTTGCTCAAAGTGTGGCAGAATTTTTTAATCATTATTGGTCATATTCTTATTTATTAGTTTTTTAAAATTTGCCTCCAGCCCCACCACCTGGAAATCTCCAAAGCCTGTGGAACAAACACCTTCCCTTTCTCCCCAACAAAGGCTGTTTACGCTCTGGGTATTTTCCATCTTGCAGAAATAAGCAGAGTTTGTTCAATAGCAAAATAAAGCCTAGAACGGAGCCAGCTATGTTCTGTCAGAGCTGAGCTGATACACCGAGGAACCAGCAAGTTTTCCTCGGCTTAAAACATTAAAGAACCAAAACAGTTAACAGCAAACTCACATCTCGTAAAGCCCAGAGTGCCCCTCAGCCTGTAAAATTCCCCTGCTCTAGCTTTTTTTTTTTTTTTTTTCAGTTACATCTTTATTTTAACAGGGCATTAATAATGCCAGCATAAGGTTGTGCTGTACAGGTTTGACCACAACCGTTTTTTGCGAGGTTTGCTGTTAAGATAAACAAGCGGGGCTGGCAGCGGGACCCGCGTGAATGGCTCTCATTTTCCTGAGCTCCGCCGGGGCTGCCAAGCGCAGGTTGAGCCCCCGCGTCCCCTTCCCCTCGCCCCGCATGTCAATCACCCCCTGGCATCCCCGGTGACAATTTCCATCCTCCCAGCCTGGAATTTCCACCTCCTCCAGCCCGGCAAAGCGCTCCCTGCTCAGCCCTGCGAGTAACCCAACACCGGGGCTGCTCCTACCCCCGGCCCCCCGAAATCTCTCTGCGTTAGCAACGGAGCCTTATTAAACCCATTTCTACCACTTTGTGTTTCACAGGTTGTTTTTTTTAATTATCTGCTGTCTGAGAGTAATTATTTACTTCCTGGAAGCTCACGTACCAGAACTCTGAGTTTGAAAGATTTTTCCATAACCTAATCCAATTCATCAAAGGCATCCTAACAAAATTACAGGCTCTGGCAGTATCTTTGCTTTTCACCTGATAAGGCTGCAGCAGAAGCCCGGGATGGTTTGTATCAGGGTCCCTCCTGGAGTATAGTTTTTGACAGCTTTGCTTAAATCCCTTCCCCCCCTTTTCCTCTCTCACAAAAGCACGGGATTTTATTATTCCCTCCTCCTAGAGCCGTGCGATGCTTTGGGCTTCAAATAATCAAGAATTAGACGTGGGGGGGAAGCGGTGCAGGAGTCTCACCCAGCACGTTTGGGATTTCCTGGGGAGCAGTGCTCTGTGCCAGCATCCCAGGTATTCCCACAATTTCCTGGGCTGGGATTGCGAGGGAGCGAGGAAAATGCTGGGACTCAGATGACCCGAGGGAAAGAAGGCAAAAGGGAGAAGGAAGCACGTCCAAAGTGCTGGTTCTGGGGTGTGGAGGAGCTCGGAGGGGCTGAGTGGCAAACACGGCTTTGATTTGCCTTTTTTGCTGTGTTTTTATGCGTGTTTGCCGTGTCCTCCTTTGAACAGGTGAGAGGTGTTGGTACCTGCACGCCTCCAACCCCAATCCAGCTACCCCTGTCTGCAAACAGATCCCTCGCAGCTAAACCCATTAATCTACAATAAACCACCTTCTTAAGGAGAGAAAAAAAAATCAATGTCGGGTTCCTGATGGCAATTTTTTCCAGAACTGGTTACCCAGGAAAGTCGTAATTTTTTAATATACTCTGAACTTGGTAGCGCCAATAGGATGCTGAAAGCAAAAGAGCAGCTGAGCTATTTTAAGGTCTGTTCTTCCAGCAGTTGGGAGCACATCTTAAAGAAAAATAAGAATTAAAAAAAAAAGATACACCAAACTGCTCTGTTTTCATTGCATTATGCAGATGAAATGACAAGTTGTCATTTAAGAAGTTAATAAACAGTCACCATTTTGCAGGTTATCCAAATGCTACTGAATAGAAAACCTTGGATCCCTAAATGATGTGTAATTAAAATTATTTTAAAAATCCTCCTTGACAGGCCAGGGCTTAGCCAAAATGTAAATGACATTAAAGAAGACAATGAATTTAATTTTATTTAATGTCCCTTTTTGCAGATCCTCATTTACATAGCATTTTTAACAAAAGCGTTGACCTTATAAATGCTGGCATTTGTACAGCTTCTGCAGAGTTGGATTTAATCATGCTTTCGCAAAGCCATAAGGGAAAAAGCTTTAAGTTCTCTGGTTGGATATGGAGTAGGAATAAAAACATTGGGACTGGTCAAATGTTTATCCTCCTTGCTTCTGAAAACAACCTGACAAGAAGATGTAAAGGTCTAGGGAATAACCCATTGCTGTTTGTAAGGCTTGGTAATAATCATACATAATCGTTTGGAAATATAGCTAATAAAAAATATAATGAGTGTTCAGCAAAATCGGCATTAGGCCCAAATTACATGATATTAATACTTGAACAGGTGCAGAAAGGCGCTTTAAATGAGGTAAATGAATAAAATGTCCCAGAGCACAACTGTGTGCACTGACAAAAAGTCAATCACATGAATAATTCAGCGGCCGGGACTGCCAGCAAAGGTCAGCGGCTCTCACCTTTGTGACGGGAAGTGAAAGGAAACGCTGCTGACGAAAAAAAAAAAAAAAAATAAAAAAATCCCCTCGCCCTCCAGCCGCCGCCACCACCCCGCCGAAGGTGTAAACTTGGAGTAGGGAGGAATTAAAGCGCTGCACCGGCGAGCCGGCAGCAATAAATATATAAATAAATAAATAAATTATTATAAGAATAATAATTAAAAAAACCCGGTGCGAAGAGCCAAGTGGTTTAGGGAAAATAATCTGAAATTACAGCCAGGGAGAGGTTAAGGGGGGTGGCTACCAGCAATGTCAATAATCTCCCAAATCTGAGGTCAGGCAAAAGGTATTTTAAGAGCCTACGGGACTGAAATTTTGTAACAGCTGTTAAATATGACAAAACTTTTTATTCCCCCAAACTACAGCTATTCCAAACTCCGTATGAAAGAAATGGGATAAGCAGATGTCTGGCTTCCATACAGGAAAGTAGGACACACTTGGAATGATAAGTCTCCTGAACTCTATAGAATAATGCCAGATTTCCTGGGGAGGGGGGCATTTACTGCCCACGGAGATGCCAGCGAGCAGTAGGGCTGTGATGGGGCCATCTGGAGCCCCTCTGCCCAGCAGGCGCTGGCCACGCTCCGCCAGCCCGGCCCCCGGCACCCAGAGCCACCCCTGGCCCGGGGACACCCCAGCAGGGCAGGGAGAAGGCAAGGCTCTGGCTCTGGGCAGGAATTTCCATCCCTCCCCAGTGAAATATCTGCTGGTGGCACGGAGGAATGGTTCTAGCCCAGAGTGTGGTTTTGGTTTAGCAGTTACAGCGGCATCCTGTAATCATTTACAGCCCTTGGAATGTATGGGTGAAATAGGAGAGATTTATCTGTTCATAGTTGTGATATGTAGACAATGGGTGTTCCTAATGAGGAACATCTGCTTTTGTGTTTTCCCAGAAAACATTATTCCACTATGAAAATGATACTCCCATCCTTTTCAGCAACACCGCAAAGAAAATATGGGCCTTTTCCTTTCTTTTATTTGCTTTTCTTTGGGTCAATCTAATTTCCCAGGGACACTTTTTCTGTGGCATCTTTTTACTGACTGCGCTGCAATTTACGGTGGGTTTGTTCTTTAACACGTGAGGTACTGAGCTGGAGGAGCAGCCCCGAAATGCCAGTAGATACTTAAATGTGTACAGTAATAAAAGGCTCCCCGCTCAGCCATGCTCCGTGAGAAACATCCAGGCGACGTAAATAAAAATTCCCAGTGAATTAAAAGGTCGCGGAGGCTCCTGACACCGAAAACCGCTTCCAAGGCCTCGGGTTTGGCTTTTACATTTCCAGCCCACTGCAGGATTCAAACATAGAATTACACAAGTTTATTTA